>NC_081417.1:144110889-144223638 GCF_949786415.1 Peromyscus eremicus
TATCAATTCTCTGGGGCCCGAGGGAGGAAACCCTGCTGGCTCCAGTCTGGGTGAGGTGTCCCTGGGGGACAATGGGAAGAAGTCTTGCTTCAAGTTACCACCTCACAGCCTGGTCCTTCTAAGCTGGTGCCCTCCCACTGGTGGCCCCAGCAACATGGACCTACTTTGGGCCCGACTGTTCCTGCTCGCCTGTTTGAAGGGCTGCCTGCTTGAGGGCCCAGGCTCACCCTAGCTGCCCAGGTAGCTGAAAGGTGGCTCTCCACATCAACCCACTCTTCATTCTTCCCTCAACCCAAAAAAGGTAAGAGTTTGATAATCTGGGCTGCTCATGCAAATATATGTAAATAGGATGCAAATACTGCAAAACCTTATCATCTCAGGAAGCAGATACCCTAACAACCAGAGTCTGGGAGGCAGAAGGAATTGCAGAGCAGTCTGGAGGAGACATGTCCACCCTGTGCCCACTGCCCTGTGTCTCCATGCAGAACCCAGGGAACTGGAAGCCTTCAAAGCTGTCTTCCTGAGCAGTTGTCCGGGAGTCCCAGGAAGTCCTGGGGAGGAGGAATCTACAGGTCCCCAAGGTAAGGGATGCTGAGGATCCGGCTGGGGCAGCCTGTGGCTGGGTGTGGTGGTTTGAGTAAGAACGGCCCCCACAGGCTCATATATTTAATGCTTGGTCATGGGGAAGTGGCACTATTTGAGAGGGATTAGGAGGTGTGGCCTTGTCACTGAGGGAAGGCTTTAAGGTTGCAAACGCCCATGCCAGCCAGGCTCAGTCTTTCTGTCTATCTGTTTGTCTGTCTGTCTGTCTGTCTCTGTCTCTCTGTCTCTCTATCTCTCTCTCTGCCTGCAGATCAGGAAATAGCTCTCAACTACTTCTTAAGCACCATGCCTGCCTGTACGCCACCATCCTCTCCACAATGGTGATGATGGACTAAACCTGTGAAATGGTAAGCCAGGCCCTGGTTAAAGGCTTTCTCTGTAAGAGCTGACGTGGTCACGGTGTCTCCTCACGGCAGTAGACCGCTGACTAAGACACTGGGGTGCAGCAGGGGCTGTCTGTGTTGAGCAGCCACAACAGGGAAGCAGGAGCCTCCTCTGTGCCAGGCTGCAAATGGGTGTGTGCCCAGGATCTTGGGGTGTGCCAGGCAGGTCACACTGCCCATGCTTTCCTGCAGAGGACAGTGAGGCTCAGAAAGGACCAACTTCTTGCCACCAATTAGAGAGCCAGAAAAGGGTGAGGATAGGATCGGGGCACCGAATCCTGGTTTTGTTCGTTTGTTTGTTTTTGTTTTTGTTTTGTCCTGAGCATGGGGCAGGACTTAGGACATCTGCTTCTGAGATTTCAGGGTGACCTGGACCACCAAGCAAGATGGATCCCAAGGGGGAACCTGGGATCTTGAGGCTATCCTCGGATTTTGCTTTGTTCACAGACTAGGGCTGGGCCCTCCCCACTACTTAGGGCTCCAAGTGTTGGAGGGAATGGTGAGAATTTGGAGTAGGGCTGGTTCTGCCTCACTGCTGGCTCATGGAGCCTCAGTGAAGGTGCACAGACCTCACAGTCAACACCCAGTTTTTTCTCTCTGGGCAGGACATCAGCGGGCCTGCTCTGATGCCAGGTGGGTGAGGAGGCCTTTACAGGAGCAAAGAACTTGGAATCAGACCAAGCTGGGGTGTTGGGAAGGCTCCAGGCGTGGTGGAGCCTCTCCTCATGTCTCTTCATAGCCCCCTCTTCAGAAGCTCGCAGGATCTGAGAGGGT
Organism: Peromyscus eremicus; assembly: GCF_949786415.1. Lineage (NCBI taxonomy): Eukaryota > Metazoa > Chordata > Mammalia > Rodentia > Cricetidae > Peromyscus > Peromyscus eremicus. Next base: position 144,112,650 of record NC_081417.1, read on the forward strand.
TGCTGGGTCCCTTACTTGTTCCAGAATCTGGGTAGAGAAGTTTGGGAAATAGCTTGGGGCCTTTTTCAATCTCTCTCCCTTTTCCCAGGTCTCAAGAGCTGCCAGAAACTGCTGAGTCCCAGTGCTACCTTGAGTGGTTGGTACCATTTGTGTCTACGAGGGGGTAGAGCTCTCCCAGTCTTTTGAGACGTGGACACTTCAGGGAGTAGCTTGCTGGCTGGTAAGAAAAAGAGGACATAGGCAAAGCCCGGTGGCTACTGCTCTCCCTGTCTCCCTAGGGGGAGCCAAAGTCTATTGAAGCAAGGCATATCTTACTAGACTTCATAGACAAGAGCTTGCCCAGCTCCTGCAGGGACTGAAGAAGTCTGAGAAGGCTTCATGGAGGAGATGTCATTTAGAAGGACCTTAAAGGCCCTGTAGAAGTTCTCTAGGCACACTGTAGAAGTTCTCTAGGCAGGAGCACTTTACAAGTAGAAGCAAAGATAAACTCAGGAAAGTGGGAGAATGGAAGGGCTACGGAGTCATGGGAGTAAGCTGAGGGTGTTGGGAGGGCGGTGTTTAGCAGCAGATAAATATGCAGCCAGGACCTCTGCAAAGGCCAGTTCACAGAGGACATTGCATTACTGATATGGAGGGCAATGGGGAAGCCATGCAGGAAGTTTAGGCAGAAAAGAGGTCAGGTCAGACTTAGTTTTAGAAAGACCTTAATCCCAGCACTTGGGAGGCAGAGACAGGTGGATCTCTGTGAGTTCGAGGCCAGCCTGGGCTACAAAGTGAGTGCCAGGACAGCCAGGACTGTTGCACAAAGAAACCATGTCTCAGAAAAAAAGAAAAGAAAAAGAAAAAAGAAAGATAAGTCAGATGTAGGTATGATAGTGCATGTCTGTGATCCTAATACTTGGAGTATCTGGAGTTAGAGGCCCATGGTGGGCAGCATGGGACTGGAGAGATGGCTCCATGGTTAGAAGAGAGCCCTGACCCCGCAGAGGGCCCACACTGGGTGGCTCATCTGCCTGAACTCCCGCTCCAGGGGATCTGACATGCTCTTCTAGAGTACCTGCACTCTCACACATATGCATACACCACACACACACACACACACACACACACACACACACACACACACACACACTTTCTTCCTCTCCCCATACAGATAATTTTTTAATTTAAAACAAAACAAAACCCAGGCTGTACCATAGAAGATTCAATGGACGAGGCGGAAGACAGTGAAAGCGCCATCAATGGAATCGGTCGCACGTCGTCCGGAAGGTAGTTAAGAGGGGACTAAGCGGGCTGGAGGACTGTTTAGCTGGGGAGGAAAAAAAGGCAGAGGAAAAGGCCAGGAATCCAGCTTAGGCTTCTGCGGGTAATGTTTAAATATCTCAGTTCTTATCACAGCAAATTAAACAGGTTATTTTGCCTGACTTCCTGCAGCACTGGCCATCTCCCAGGGATGAGGATGGTGTTTTATCATGTCAATCTCCCCAGGGGCTTACAAGATTTTGCTATGGGTTGAGTGTCAACAAAAGTGAATGAAGGAATTGAGTTTATCATCATTCACAGGCTCAAATGTGTCACTCGGAGGTGACACATTTGAGCAATAAGCCCCCAATCCAAAGAGCAGAGAAGTGTCCATCTACCCAGCCTCAGCTGCCACCTCTCCTGGCTCCCCCTGCCCCAGACCAGTTTGGAGCTGTGGCACGTGCACAGGTATTACCCAGGTGTTCGGGGACGATAGGATGGGTCTGTGGATTTCCTCCACTCTTGGGCCTCCTACAAAGCAGATTTGAGAGACAGGAGTCTGAGTTCTGGCTGGAGAATGAGAATTTACACTAGCTTACTCTGGAGGGTGAGTTCCCAGCAAGAGGGCAGGGCAAGGCCAAACCCCTACCATCTCAGCCTCCTCTTCCTCCCAGGTGCCCAGGAAGGGCAGGTAGAGCTGGAAGACTTCGAAGGCACTGGTACCTTTGTCCACTATGACACTCGGAAGTACTACCAGTGGGTACTGGGCAAGTTCTTAGAGGGCACTGCAGAGGAGTGGCCTGCAGGGGGCCCCTGGAGGAGCGGGGAACAGGGAGGCTGGCTGTTTCTCAACGTTTTCCCTGCATACACGAATAAGACTAGGTGACTTCTTCCCTTCTGTGCACCTCAGTTTCCTCATCTGAGAAATGGCAATCTTGAAACAAGACGGTGACGGAAGGAAAGAATTAAGCTCTAGGGAAGAACATCAGTGTGCAGCTGGGTCTTACTATGGGACTCTGAGCAAGTCCTTTCCCGGCCACAGCCTCAGTTTCCCCTTGTACAACATAAGTGAGGCCACAGTGTGGGGGCAGGGCCTCTAGCTGAGGCTTTGATGTGCAGCCACATTCTGTACTGGAGGCATGAACCAGAGAGACTTCTTTCAGAGAAGCAGTGAGTGTTGGAAGATATCTGAAAGGGGGAAGTGGTTATGGGGAGGTGCCTCTGGGGAGCCCCTCTTCCTGCCCAGGCCCAAGAGGTTCCTCCCAGCTCTCCCTGGCACACGGTTGCCCAGGCTGCTAACTGGGGCTGAGAGGAGACAAAGAGGGTGGAGAGAAACTGTGAGTTCTGGAGGGGATAAGATTTGGAGCTTGGAACAAGATAGTTCTGAGCTCAAGTCCCAGTTCCACGGACTAGCTGAATGACCATAGAAAAACAAACAAGACTGGCCCCTTGGTGCTGTGGGGGTCTCATGGGGACTGATAATGTCTACCTCATCACTGACTGGAGGCTGCCTTGGGGTATTATCTCTCAGGGTGCCTGGCATACTGTAGGGTGCCAAGGTGCCCTCCACGCCTCCCTGCAGGGGACTCTCTGAGCTTCCACAATGGGAAGGCTTTTACCACCTATGACACAGACCATGATTCAAGCTAGGGCAACTGTGCAGTGGCGGTCCCTGGTGCCTGGTGGTACAGATCCAGCTACTGAGCCAGTCTTGAGGGGTACTATTACTATGCTGCATCGGAGGCCACTGCCCACAAGTATGGCATCGACTAGGCCTCAGGCAAAGGTGTGGGCCACCCCTACTGCAGGGTTCACATGATGCTTCGCTAGAGTCCTCCGATTGTCAGTGCGCTTATCACAGCTTCCGTGCCTTAGCGACCTCATTGCCAACCGCCTGCTTCCTGGTCCGGACTGTAACCCTTTCCTGGCTCTCAGGACTTTTTCTTACTAGGGAGAAACCATAGAAAACGGAGCAGGAACATTAGCTTCAGCTCTATGCGAGGGAGAACTGTTGTTGTTGTAGTTTTCTGTTTGTTGGTTTGGTTTTCAAGACAGAGTTTCTCTGTGTAGCCTTGGCTGTCCTGGAACTGGATCTGTAGACCAGGCTGGCCTCAGAGATCTGCCTGCCTCTGCCTCCCGAGTGCTGGGTGGGATTAAAGTCTAGCTCCACCGCTGGCTCCCATTTGTTTCTTTCTTTCTTTCTTTTTTTTTTTTTTTGGTTTTTCGAGACAGGGTTTCTCTGTGTAGCTTTGCGCCTTTCCTGGAACTCACTTGGTAGCCCAGGCTGGCCTTGAACTCACACAGATCCGCCTGTCTCTGCCTCCCGAGTGCTGGGATTAAAGGCGTGCGCCACCACCGCCCGGCTCCCATTTGTTTCTTGTAAAGTGTTTTCCACCCAAAGCTCTGTAACGGGCCAAGTTCTCCCTCTCTATTGCTTCTTGCCTGTCCCAGTGGCTCAAACCAAGGAAGCCATGGTTTTCTTCCATGAGGCAACAGGGCTGTGAAACAGAGGCTTCCTACTATTTGTCTGTTTGTCCAAAGCCCCAACATATTCTTTAAATGTTTTTAGATTTATTTATTTTACGTGTGTGAGTGTTTTGCCTGTAGTATGCATGTGCATCACGTGTGTGCAGTGTCTATTCAGGTCAGGAGAGGGCATGTAACTATAGTTACAGATGGTTGTGAGCCACCATATATACGTGAGCGCTGAGAACCAAAGCAACAGAAGCTTTTAGCAGCTCTCCCTCCCGCCAAGCCCCGCCATTAAGAGCAAAAGCAGCAACATGGTCCTAAGAATCTGACACATAGTCCTAAGTTTGGATCAACCTCAGATTCCCAAAGTCCCCAGTTCCCAAGTTCAGGGTCCCCCAAGGCTTATACCAACTCATTCCTTAGTCACTAATTCATACTAGGAAGTTAAAGGATCTTGGTGAATTTGAAGCTGGGATGCTCTTATAACCCCAAAAAGATGGAGCTTCTAAAGTTCCCTTCAAAGAGAAGCTAAGAAGTTTATAATGGAAGTGCTCCTCAGTCCCATGGTCAAGTTTTGGGTAGACGCTAAAGTAAGCATAGCTTCTCTGCAAGCAAGGCTCTTGGGAAACCAGCCCGTCAAAGTTCAAGACGTCAACCCTCTACCAGCATGAACATTACATGGGACACCTATTAGTCACAGTGTTTTACCCCACCCCCACCCCTTCCCGCCCCCTCCTTGTCCTGAGATCCATTCATTCACCCGATCCCTGCAGGGCGATGGCCCTCTTGTTGCCCCCCCCCCCCCCCCGGCCGGGTCACACATCTTAAGAGCGCCTGCAGTGAGCAGTCCACAGTGTTTGGCCCGAATAGGGGCACAGGCTGTTCCGGAAGTGGACAGTGTCAGAGGTTCTAGCAGGAGAGGAGGGAGGGAGAGTCGCTGGGGAGCCGCATTGCCCCAGGGCCGAGGGTGGAGCTTTCCCAGTCGGGAAAGGGCTGGGCCCAGCCTACATGTGAGGGCAGAGCAGTGACTGCCAGCACTCCCTTGAGAAGTCTGGGTGTCGCATACTGCCGATTGAATTCCCAGGATCCTTTTGTGACCCGTGAGCCGAGGATTACCGGGTCCTCTAGATTCCCAGAACCCAGTCCGGTATTGCGGATCTGAAAGGACCGTGAAAGTTTGAGCAAAGATTTCTCTCTGGACTTCAGATTTCCGGAACAGGACGTCCAGCCCATCTCCGGATCCCGGCTGGATCCACATCCCCAGCCTCGTGCCCTGTCCCGGGTCCCTCGCGCCCGGCGCCTGGCGCCCGAGCGCCCCCGCATGGCGGGGCCGTGTCCCGGGGCCGGGGTTCTAGAACGCGCGGGCAGCTGCTGGCAGGACCCTCTGGCGGAGGCGCTGAGCCGGGGCCGCTCATCCCCCGCCGTCTCGGGTCGGGGCTGCGCACGGAGCCGGCCGCTCAGTGTGGTCTACGTGCTGACCCGGGAGCCCGGGCCCGGGGTGGAGCCCAGCGCGGGAACCGAGGCAGAGCCGCTGCCGCTGCGATGCCTGCGGGAAGCCTGCGCTCAGCTCCAGGGCACGCGGCCACCCCCGCAGCTGCGCAGCCTGCCCTTCGCGACGCTGGCTCTAGGTGACACCACGGCGCTCGACTCCTTCTACAACGCTGGTGAGCCCCTGGGGGGCGGGGCTTGAGCTTGGGCGGGGTAAGGGGGCGGAGCTCGACGACCCCTGACGGGGCGGGCGTGGGTATCACATCCACGGCGTCTATGGTAAGCTAAAGCAGGACTTGAGATGGGGCTGTGACAACAACAGGGGCATGGGTGTGGGTTAATGGATTATGGACGTGGCGGGGCTCGAGCCTGGATTTGGGAGTCCAGGCCCGGCTTCTGGGCAGGAGTTTAAGTAGTCTCCGGTCGCAAGTGGGGCGGGGCAGGCGAGCTCTAGGGGCGGGGCTGAGGGAGGGGGCAGAGCTGTGGTTCTCGGCGTAGGCCGGAGAACGCGTTTTCACGATGATCTCACGTAGTATTTAAGTGAATCCTGAGAGGGTGCTTGGTCTAGGGCAAGGGGCCGTCTCTGCAAGGTTGGGGTTGAGCAGTCCTAGCATTACGACATCCAAGGATCGGGCTAAAGAGGCGGGAAAGGAAGTCCCGAGACAACCCGTCGGGACTGGATTCTAGGAGAGAGAATCTCTTTGGAGACTTGGGAGTTAGAAGAGAATGGGCGGGGCAGGGGTTGATCTCGGGGAAGGACGAGGCGGCCAGAGGCGAGGTCAGAAGGCTATTCCTCTCCTTCCCACCTACCCGGATGCTCCACCCATCCATTTGTTCATCCCAGAGCCAGGGAACCGTGTTTCCTGGACATCTGTGAAACTCCAGCTTAAAAATGAGGGCTGACCCGAGCAGATCACAGATACAGTCGTGGACTCATCTGCGTTGACTCATACAGTCTGCATCCCTCCCTTGCAGACATTGTCACTTAAAGATGGCTGGATTCAGTAAGCTGCACAAACACACATAACAGCACAGTATTGTCTTTACACACCCTGGCTTCAAGGATGGAGAGATGGCCCTGCGGTTAAGAGCACTAGCTGCTCTTCCAAGGATCCGAGGTCCCTAGCACACATATGGGGTGGCTCACAGCCACCTATAACCTCGTCTCCAGAGGATCCAATACCCTCTTCTGTCATACGCTCACACTGACACACACGTACATATAAATGAAATAAACCACAGAGAGAACTAGAGAGAGAGAGACAGACAGGTAGACAGACAGAGACTAGGTTGAGGAGCCAGAGTATAGGACTTCTATTTGCAAAGTGCCTGTCTCCTCCATAACCCGGAACTGCTGAGCTGGAGCACCCTCATACATCTCCTTTCTGGGGCTTCCAGGCTCTCAGTGGGATGAGGGTCCTTGGGCATCTTCTGTAACAGCAGCAATACAAGGATTGTGAAAGCGCTGGGAAGCTCTCTAGAGTAGAGCTGAACGTAGCAGGAGGGGCAGGCAAGGCGGCTGAAGCGGCATCCATCTCCAGACTCCTTCCCCATGGAGCTGTGCTGTGCATCAGCACCCAGGCCTACACCTCTGTGTCCACAGATGTGGTGGTGTTGGAGGTGAGCAACTCCCTGGCACAACCCTCCCTGTTCTACCACCTCGGCGTGCGGGAGAGCTTCAGCATGACCAACAACGTGCTCCTCTGTTCCCAGGCAGAGCTCCCCGACCTGCAGGCCCTGCGTGTAAGTGGCCAGATGGGTGGTGGGGACAGAGGTAGGGCTGGGGGTATATGGTCTTCCCAGAATGCCAGTATCTGATTGTCTGCCTCCTGCAGGAGGATGTTTTCCAGAAGAATTCGGTGAGCAGAATTTACGGTTCATACTATGTTGTGACCTCTGACCTCCACTAATATTCCCAGCTTCTTCATTTATCTCTGACATCAGTGTGACCCTCTGTTCCGTGTCACATCCTCCTAAAGTGTGGTCCTTTTCTTCTATTCCTATATTCCTTAGTACTAACCTCTGAGCGGATGCTAACCCCTCTGCTGACCTGTGGGTGATCTCCACTGATTACTGCCTTCTTCCCACCAGGACTGTGCTGGCAGCTACACACTGATCCCTTATGTGGTGACAGCCACTGGCCGGGTGTTATGTGGTGACGCAGGCCTCCTGAGGGGCATAGCTGATGGGCTAGTACAGTCTGGGGCAGGCACTGAGGCCCTGCTCACTCCCCTGGTGGGCCGGCTTGCCCGCCTGCTGGAAGCCACACCCACAGACTCTTGGTAATGGGGCTGACAAGGAGGGGACACCAGGAAGAGGCTGATGAGGGTAAAGTGGGCTAGGGCTGAGGGACAGACCCATCATTCTCTCTCCCTCCCTTCCCCGGCCTTGGGCATCAGTGGCTATTTCCGGGAGACCATTCGGCAGGATATCCGGCAGGCTCGGGAGCGGTTCAGTGGGCAGCAGCTGAGGCAGGAGCTGGCTCGTCTGCAGAGGAGGCTGGACAGTGTAGAGCTGTTGAGCCCTGATATCATCATGAATCTGTTGCTGTCATACCGTGATGTACAGGTGTGTGGTGTTCTGAAAGGCCGTGGCATAGGATATAACTCCAGCACCCAGGTGGTAGAGTCAGGAAGGGCAGCAGTTTGAGGTCGTCCTGTTTACAAGCAAATTTGAGGCCAGCCTGGGCTACAATGGATCCTGTGTCAAAACCCGACTAGGAAAGTGAGAGAGACAGATCATTGTTGGACAGGTATTTGTCGCCAGATAAATCCAAGGTCAGCTCCTGGCTGAACCTCGAGGATGGCTTTAATTGCCAAAGCTCTGTGAGCCTCCATTTCCTTATTTGTTTTAGGGTTATATTTTTAAACATAGTCTCACTGTGTATCCCTGGCTGGCATGGAACTTAATATGTAGATCAGGCTGGCCTACATATCCACCTTCTTCTGCCTCCTGAGTACTGGAATAAAGGCATGTCTCACCACACCTGACTTGTTTTTTTTTTTTAAGATGTATTTTATTTTTTAATAGTGTGTATGTATGTGCAAACTGAACTGTGGTCCTCTGGAAGAGCAGCAGGCACTTTTAACTGCTGCCGAGCCATCTCTTCAGCCCACATTTTCTTATTTTTGAGGGATGATGATGTCACTGCCTTACAGGGCATTTGTGAGATTAGAAACACCCAGCATGGGGTGCACAGTGAGTCCTCCATGGAAGGTACGGTCTGTGAATTTGCTTGGCCTGAGAGAGGAATGGAAAGTCTTCAGGGGATGGGGAGGAGGGTATCAGGAACGGGACAGGCTCAGACTCAAGATTTTTCTCTGCCAGGAGTAGTTACACACACCTTTAATCCCAGCACTCCGGAGGCAGAAGTAGACAGATCTCTATGAGTTCAAGGCCAGCCTGGTCTACAGAGCAAGTTCCAGGACAGCCAGCTGTACAGAGAAACCCTGTCTCAAAAACAAAACCAAAAACAAAACAACAACAGCAAAAACAACAACAACAACAACAACAGAGATCTTCCTCCTTGTCCAGGGCTCCTCACGGCATGCTTGTTCCCCCCACAGGACTACTCCGCCATCATTGAGCTGGTGGAGACGCTGCAGGCCTTGCCCACCTGTGATGTGGCTGAGCAGCACAACGTCTGCTTTCACTACACATTTGCCCTCAACAGGTGAGTGGTGGAGCAAGGCTTGAGCCAGACTCACAGGGGCTCTGTGGCCTGTTCTCTGCCGAGCAAGAACATTGTTATCTGGAACCCCGGCTCCTCAGGAAATATACTGACCTGGGCACTAATGTCAAGAGGTTCCTGTCGGCCTAGGTTAACGCTGCATGGTGGGGACAGACGAGGTGGCATCCCCCTTGATAGGGTCATAGCTGTCCAAGGTCCTACCCCTTAGAGTTATTTGCAACTAGAAATCACTTCCGCCTGTGGTCACTAACTCTAGAGATGAACACTGGCCAGGAACAGTGTCCTTTGAGGCTTATTAATATTAAGCCCCTAGAAGAGTCCCTTCTGTTTATGGTGTAGGGGGTCCCCGGACTGGGTGAGTCAGAGCCATCAGCCCATTTTCCTCTGCCTTAGGAGGAACAGGCCTGGGGACCGGGAGAAAGCCCTGGCTGTGCTCTTACCACTGGTACAGCATGAAGGTTCCGTGGCACCCGATCTCTACTGCATGTGTGGTCGCGTCTACAAGGACATGTTCTTCAGCTCTGGCTTCCAAAATGCTAGGCACCTGGAGCAGGCCTATCACTGGTAATTCACACAAGAGAGCGGGTAGAGGGCTTAGGCAGGGGGATGAGGGATGGGGCTGTGGGCATCCATCCAGCCCTGCATCCCCCGCCCAACCTGACTCCAGGTACCGCAAGGCTTTTGACGTGGAGCCCAGCCTGCACTCGGGCATCAACGCAGCGGTACTCCTCATTGCCGCTGGGCAGCAGTTTGAAGACTCTGAGGAACTCCAGCTGATAGGTAAACCCTGCTGCTAGCCCACCGTACCCAGCACAGGGTCGGAGAGGCTCGTGGCAAGGGAAGAACCCTGGGCAGCAAGAAGCGCTGACTCATCAAGACTGATCTGCTCGTAACCACACTGGAGGCCTCAGAAGCCTTTGAATCCCACATTCTTCCCAAGCCCACACTTGTAATTGTCACACTGGATTCCACATCTATTTGTGCCCAAGCCCTCACATGTACTACCCAAGATCTTGCCACACCTACCTTGTTGCCCCATCTACAATCATGTCCACACTCTGGTCCTTACTCATTCCTGTACCTACACTCACTGGAGCCCATGCCCCCTCCCCCAGGCATGAAGCTGGGCTGTCTGCTAGCCCGCAAAGGCTGTGTGGAGAAGATGCAGTATTACTGGGATGTAGGATTCTACCTGGGAGCCCAGATCCTCGCCAATGACCCCATCCAGGTGGTCCTGGCCGCAGAGCAGCTGTACAAGCTCAATGCCCCCATATGGTAGGTGGCCTCTTCTTCATTCCTGCACCTACGACCATTGGCACCTGCCAGTCATGACCCCAGCAGGGTGATACCACTGCCCATGGTACCCAATGCCCATGTGCTGACTCCATGCAGCCAGGCGGCGGCACCAGCTGGCGCTTGGGCTGCCTGAAGCCAAGGCTGTGTGTATGGTTCAGGTACTTGGTGTCAGTGATGGAGACCTTCCTGCTGTATCAGCACTTCAGACCCACACCAGAGCCCTCCGGAGGGCCCCTGCTGCGAGCTCACTTCTGGCTCCACTTCTTGCTACAATCCTGCCAGCCTTTCAAGACAGCCTCTCCTCAGGAGGACCAATGCCTGGTGAGCCCAGTGGGAGCCAGGGACCCAGGGAAGAAGCATGTGAGTTCTGACAGATCCCTTTCCCCTGCTGCTGGAAGGTGCTGGTGCTGGAGATAAACAAAGTGCTGCTGCCTGCAAGGCTGGCCATTCAGGGGACAGACCCAGTGAGCGCAGTGACCCTAAGCCTGCTGGAGCCTGAGACTCAGGTGAACTCCCTTTGAGTACCTTCACCATCCACTGCTATCCATCCTTTCTCCTACCCTCTCTAGTCCCAGCACCTTTACAACCGCCCCCAACCCCCCCCCAAAACACACACACACACACACACACACACACACACACACACACACACACTTTCTTCTCACAGGAGGATTCTTCCAGCTGGACCTTCCCAGTCTCCTCCATCTGTGGGATCAGGTGAGAGGCGGACCCTTCCGGCAAGCCCCTGCACCGCCAGGCCCCTGCACCGCCAAGCCCGGCACTCACCGGCCTCTCTCCTTCCTTAGTGCCTCCAAGCTGGACCAGCGCTGCTGCTTCCTATATGTGCTGCCTCCGGCCCAGGATGTCCAGTTGTGCTTCCCCAGTGTGGAGCGCTGCCAGTGGTGCGTCCAGTCCAGCCTCTTGGAGTTGGGGCTGGGGTGCCTGGGAGATTGGGGGGCTGAGGGAAAGGAAGTCAGCCTGGGCTCTTGGGGGATGGTTCCTATCCAGATCGCCCGCTCCACTTGTTTGCCCTCTTCAGGTTCTGTGGCCTAATTCAGGTCTTGGTGATGAACCCAGATTCCTCGGCACCCACTGAGGAGGCAGAGGGCGCAAGGGAGGTGCTGGAGGTGAGGCTATGGAACTGGGGCCTGGAGGAGAGCCAAGAGGGAAGGACCCAGCTGAGCCGGGTATACCCTCTGTTCCCCTCAGTTTGATTATGAATACTTGGAAACTGGTGAGCGGCTGGTGCTGGGCAAAGGCACCTATGGGGTGGTGTATGCTGGCCGTGATAGGCACACGAGGGTGCGAATCGCCATCAAGGAGATTCCGGAGCGGGATAGCAGGTGGGGTTCATTGGTTCACGAAGGACCTAGGGCTCGGGAGGGTGGGCATGAGAGGGTCAGGTGTGTATGTGTGTTGGGGGAGACATGAGAACTGGGCATGGAAAGATGGCTGGTTAGAGGTTGTACTAGGGACGGTGGTCCTTACCGTAGAGCAGATGAAAGAGACATGTGGGCAGGGGTGATATAAGGGTAGAAAGTTGATTCTGGGAGCTTCTGGGAGCTTGGTCTCATGGTACAGGACTGTGGGGGGTTATCTCTGCTCACATCTTGCTCATCACTCTCTCTTCTACATTCCCAGGTTTTCCCAGCCCCTGCATGAAGAGATCGCTCTTCATAAACGACTGCGCCACAAGAATATAGTGCGCTATCTGGGCTCTGCCAGCCAGGGCGGCTACCTCAAGATCTTCATGGAGGAAGTGCCTGGAGGTACAGCCCTGCGTGGGAGAGGAGTGAAACCTGAGGTGTGGGGTGTGGGAATGGAGCCAGACAAGGGTGGCAAACCCCAAGGGGAAATGAACTCTAGCGTGGGTGGGTGTCGCCTAGAATTAGCTGACAGGGTGGGAATGGGTGTGGCTGGGCAGAGGGGTGTGAGTGGAGTAAGTGAGTACCAATTATAAACCTGATTGTCTCTGCCCAGGCAGCCTGTCCTCCTTGCTTAGGTCAGTGTGGGGACCCCTAAAGGACAACGAGAGTACCATTAGTTTCTACACACGGCAGATCCTGCAGGGACTCAGCTACCTCCATGAGAACCGCATTGTGCACCGGGACATCAAGGTCAGCCCTGTGGCTGGTCCACTTGGCCTGCTGGGTGTGGGGAGACACTGTGCCAGACCGAAGCTGGCAGTTTGGAGTGAGAGGGCACACCTGTGCAAAGGGGGGGGGATCTCCAGAGAGAGCACACCTGTGCAAAGGGGGGGGGATCTCCAGAGAGAGCACACCTGTGCAAAGGGTGTGTGTGGGATCTCCAGAGAGAGAGCACACCTGTGCAAAGGGGGGGGATCTCCAGAGAGAGCACACCTGTGCAAAGGGGGGGGATCTCCAGAGAGAACACCTGTGCAAAGGGGGGGGTCTCCAGAGAGCACACCTGGGCAAAGAGGAGGGGGATCTCCAGAGAGAGCACGCCTGTGCAAAGGGGGGGATTTCCAGAGAGAGCACACCTGTGCAAAGGGTGTGTGTGGGGATCTCCAGAGAGCACGCCTGTGCAAAGGGGGGGGATCTCCAGAGAGAGCACACCTGTGCAAAGGGGGGGATCTCCAGAGAGAGCACACCTGTGCAAAGGGGGGGATCTCCAGAGAGAGCACACCTGTGCAAAGGGTGTGTGTAGGATCTCCCAGAGAGGTCCGTTAAAGGAGGAAAAGTCACGTCTGAAGCCAGAGCAGACACCAGCTCCTAGAAGGGCCTATACATGGACAGCAGGGGAGAACACAAGAGAGGCTGGCCAGGAAGTTCGGGTCTCTGGATGGGGTGTCTAGTTTATCTCAGGGGCCAATCCCAGTGTCCACTTCAATCAGGGGGACAACGTGTTGATCAACACCTTCAGTGGGCTGCTTAAGATTTCTGACTTCGGCACCTCCAAGCGGCTGGCGGGCATCACACCCTGCACAGAGACTTTCACAGGTAACGGGGTGGGGGTCGGACTCTGGGAGACTTCTGGGGAATGGAGTTTCCGCTGGGTACAGAGTTACAGTTCTAAGGGTGAATGGAATCTGGGAACAGGTGACTAGATCCAGGGAGAGGTGGTAAAATCTAGACTCCCAGGCTGGAGAACTGACGAAAATAGGTTTGGAACCTAAAATGGATGTAAGGCTGTACATGCTGGGGGGTAAAGAGGGGTCGGTGAGTTTGTGGGGAGCATGGTGAACTATCATGTACAAGTCAGACCCATCCGGCGGCTGATGGAGTCTTTGAACACCATACAGTCTAGCTTAAAGAATGGAAGCCTGGCAGGTGAGGGAGCCTAGGTGGATGATGAAACTCGCGATAGGATCTGATGCACCCACTGTTTGAGGCGATAGGTTCAGCGTGGATGCAGGCAGCCAGAGGATGATGGAGAGACTTGAAGCCTGGATTGCTATTCTTCCTGTTCTAGGGACTCTGCAGTATATGGCCCCAGAAATCATCGACCAGGGCCCACGAGGATATGGAAAGGCCGCTGACATCTGGTCTCTGGGCTGCACCGTGGTTGAGATGGCCACAGGTCGACCGCCCTTCCATGAACTAGGGAGTCCGCAGGCCGCTATGTTTCAGGTGAGTCCCTCTGGGGTGTGGCCTATGGAGGGTGGGTGGAGCCTGATAGGGCCTCGAATACAGCTAATCTCGGGCTTGTCCTATCTGCCCCACCTCCACAGGTGGGCATGTACAAGGTGCATCCACCAGTGCCCAGTTCGCTGTCAGCTGAGGCCCAAGCCTTCCTCCTCCGAACTTTTGAACCAGACCCCCGCCTCCGAGCCAGTGCCCAAGAGCTGCTGGGAGACCCCTTCCTGCAGCCAGGGAAGAGGAGCCGCAGCCCGGGCTCTCCCCGGCATACTCCCCAGCCCTCAGGTGCTGTGAGGGGGGAGAGAGTGGACACAGTGGAGGGCAGAGGTGCTGGGGCCGTGGGAAGACTCATGGCTTTTTCCTCCCTCAGGCACCCCTTCCACCGGTTCCAGTCCTTCAGCTGACTCAGCCACCCAGTCTCAGACATTCCCAAGGCCCCAAGCACCCTCTCAGCATCCGCTCAGCCCCCCAAAGCGCTGCCTTAGTTATGGGGACACCACCCAGCTCCGGTGAGTGCCTAGGGTCCCGGAGTGGGTTCCCTTCATCTGGTTTTGCCTTTCTATTCATTTCCTCCAGAAAAGACCTCCCTGGGTCCCGAACACTCTGACCACCTACAAGGACAGCATCTGTTACCTCCTGCCCTCTCCCAGATGCATGTTACCTTCACTCTGCCCACCCCCAGCAGGGCTTAATTTCTTTTATCCCCGTGAAGTAGGCATAAAAGAGCCAGGATTCAAACCCTGCGGCAGAGGTGGCTGCAAGGCGTTGCCCACCCTCCGTCTGACGCTCCTCATTTTGCCCAGTGTGCCTGAGGAGCCCGCAGCCGAGGAACCCGCATCCCCCGAGGAGAGTTCAGGGCTGAGTCTGCTGCACCAGGAGAGCAAGCGGCGGGCCATGCTGGCTGCGGTGCTGGAACAGGAGCTGCCCACACTAGCAGAGAATCTACTGGAGCAGGAACAGGTGGGCGGCCCGCCCCAGCGCCCCCTGGTGGTCAGGCTGGGATAAGGTCTGATGGCCCACCAACGAGCATCTAGGTCGACTGCGGATGGGAACACCCACGGACGCCCCCTCTTCTTCTTAGGATTCTAGACTCAGCAGGAATCATGTGGAACAGCTGCTTCGCTGCCTCGGGGCACAAATCCACACTCCTAACCGCCGGCAGCTGGCCCAGGAGCTGCGGGCCCTGCAAGCTCAGCTGCGGACCCAGGGCCTGGGGCCTGCACTTTTGAATGGGCCGCTCTTCGCTTTTCCAGAAGCGGTGAGGAAGCTTCTTCTCAGTTAGGGCTGTGCAATAACAAGTCGTTATTGCAAGGACCTGATGTTCCAGGATTCTATGACTTCCCGGGAAGAAGCACGTCTGTCCAGCCCTAGATTCCCAGTCCCGCCCTTGACCCCAAGTCCGCCCACCTCTCTGCAGCAGATTTTCTAGGGCTTTGCAACTCAAACCCCACCTCTGTTTGAGGTTCAGACTATCTCAGCCGCGCCCTCCCTTCCTCCCCAGGTGAAGCAGATCCTCCGCAGACGCCAGATCCGCCCACACTGGATGTTCGTGTTGGACTCGCTGCTCAGCCGCGCAGTGCGGGCGGCGCTGGCGGTGCTGGACGCAGGTAGGTGGGGTTGGGGCCCGCCAGCCGGCCGGTGGGGGTGTGGCTATGGTGGGTGTGGCTCTGGGGCGTGGCGAACATAAAATTGGGTGGTTGGAGGGTTGGGCGGGAAGGACCCTGATTTGCATTGTTTGGTCACTATCCCCTTCCAACTCCCGGGCCGTCTGGGGTCCTAAACGGGCGTCGCGCTCACCTTGAGCTCAACCCACTCGAATTGACAGAGGTGGAGAAGAAAGCGGTCCCACCGAAGTCAGAGGAGTGGAGTAAAGGGGAGTCCCAGCAGAAAACGCAGGAGAGCCAGCAGCTACCCAGCCAGCTCCAGCCAGAGCAGGGGCCTCCGCCGCTGACCGTGCAGCTGGGCCTTTTGCGGGCTGAGACTGACAGGTGAAGCCTCTTGGAATCACCCAAATAAGCTGCACAGGCTTCAACCCGCGGGTCATTCCATTCTACTCCCACCCCCCCACCCCCCTACAGGCTTCGAGATGTCCTGGCTGAGAAGGAACGTGAGTGCCAGGCTCTGATGCACCAGGCTCTACGTGGGGTGCATGCAGACACCAGGGCTCCAGAGCCCCCAGGTGAGCAGACCTGACTAGGGAAGCGGAAGGCTACTTCTAGCAGAGGACACCTTTGGACTCACCACCTGACTTTTTGACAGACACTCTCTCGAAGGACCAGAGCCTGGTGCAGTGGCTACAGGAACTGAATGTGGACCCAGCCACCATCCAAACGGTGAGCAAGTGTGTGCTGGCTGTCCCTGACCCCCACCAACCAAAGGCAGCGTCTCTGTCTGTCTTCCAGCATTCTAAAGGTTTTCCCTGCGGCCAAGACTTTCCATACTGGAAAAGCTCTTAGTAGGCTCCTCTCATTATACAGATGGGGAAACTGAGGCCACAGGGGGAAGTAACCTGCCTGAGAATTTTAGTAGGTAGAAGCAAGAGCCTGAGTTTCGGGTTGTATCCTTTTGTAACTTTATCTTTACCTGTTTCTGTGGGTCTTGGTGCACAACCAGCTCCTGAGTCATAGCTTCACCCTTCAGACCCTGCTCACCTGTGCCACTCAAGATGACCTCGTCTATACCAGAATCAGGTACGTCTTGGGTCCTCCAGGGATGAACGATGCACACTTGGTAGCAATACACTCTCTCTCTCTCTCTCTCTCTCTCTCTCTCTCTCTCTCTGCTGTGAGCCTGCCTTGAGTCCTCCCTGCAAACTACAGAACCAAGGTCCCCTATGCATAGTGATTCCTAAAGAGAGAGCAGTCCTCCTCCTGGCTGAATTACATTGATCCCTCATGTCCCCAGGGGAGGGATGGTGTACCGAATTTGGAGAGCCATCTTGGCACAGCGAGCAGGAGCCACACCAGTTACCCCTGGACCCCGGGAGGCTGAATGATGGCGTCAGGACACAGCCATGGATGGATGGACAGAGAAGACACAAACGGCTTCTGACACACCTGTCCAGCCCCCAGGAGCAGCTGCAGGACCCAGGCTGGTGGAAATAACTAGGGAGGCACCCAAGGACACTACATACAATCAAAGACTATTAAACAGAACACTTGCTACCATGCTTGTCTTGGCAACTTCAGAAGTGTGTATGTGGGGGTGGGGCGTGTCCAAAGAGCAGCCTCTTGAGGTCTCCATTTCTGGGTGACTCTTTTTTAGCCCCTGAGCTTTTCATACTAATACCTTACTACTCAGTAGCTCCGTAAACAGACTTTATTGACTCCAGCCATGGGATGTGCTTTGTGTGGGGGTCCACAGAGGGGTTTGACAGGGCTATGCCCTGGGGACCAGGTTAGTTCTGAGGGGCAGAAGGCCATCCACCCATTCACAGGGCCGCTCCAGGAGTGCCTGCCACAGCTGCTTTTCCTCAGGTGTGGAATCCATCCAGGGCACTTGGAGTCCATAGCTGCTGCCTGGATGTGGGTGGGCCAGGGTGGAGGGTATTGTCACCTTGGACACCTCAGATCCCCAAAATAAACTTTCTGGTACCAAATTATGCACTACACCCAATCACTCCCAGCTCTTTGAAGACACTTTAAGAAAGGGACAGTTTAATTAAAGGCATGCTAGTGCATGCCTTTAATCCCAGTACTTGGGAGGCAGAGGCAGGTAGATCTGAGTTTGAGGCCAGTCTGACCTACAAAGTGAGTTCCAGGACAGCAGGGCTGTTGCACATACACACACACACAGAGCTATAGATAGATAGATATACATATGTGTGTACATATCTATATGTATAACACACACACACACACAATGGGAAACAAAGTGTCCAAGGCCACCCATAGAGCCCATGCCTCCAAGCTTGGCTCCACTCAGGGCCCTGCTCTGCTCACCTGTACCAAGGCTGAGGCGTGTGCCCCCCAGCTGGCGATTGGCCAGGGCCCCATGGTCCCACAGGGAGAGCTCAGCACAGGCTTGGCGTAGGTCGGCAGGCCCGAAGCCATCATAAACCATGGTGTGGTTGAACACAGGGCTGAGGCTTCGCCGAACCACTCTTGTACGTTGGCGGCTGGCCCGGCTGTCATCAGGCAGCACTGAGCTGTGACAGGTGAGAAATGAGGGCTGGTATCAGGTGACCCACCTCTTGACACTCCCTAGCTAAACCAGCCAGGCACCGTGCTCCCCTGGCCCCTGCCTGAGACCAGGTCTCCAGTCCTCTCTGTTTTGGGACCTTTACACCGATCTTTTCTTAGTCGTCTCTCTGTTCTGAAACTGATAACTGTTCACAGGATCCCGGAGAGAAGTCTCTAAAATGCAGTTCTGCTATTTCCTGGCTTGATGAACATCAGTATTCCCTGACCCCACCCCCTTTAATTTCCAAAGCCTCTGAACCATTGTACAGAATGTTACTCTGATGTACAATAATAACAAAGACCAAATGGGAACCCAGAATCAGAGTGGCCTACCTCCGTTTTACTCCTCAAGGGTGAGGGAACACCCAGAAACTCTTAGAGGTTCTCCAAAGCTTACTTTGAAAACCACAGGGCTGAGGGTGTAGCTCAGTGGTAGAACACTGGCTTACTGTGTAGTCTCTGAAGCATTTCAGTCCCCAGCACGTTGAAAGACAACTACAATCAACCACTGAATTACAAGTTCAGGGCCGAACTCCATAGCTTGTCCTTCCGAGATTTCCAAGAAGGGGCCCTTGTGGCCTTTCCATCATAGGAAGCACTATGGTGCACAACCTCACAGAATGAAGCCTTTAGTGGCTAATTTTATGTCAGCTTGACACAGACTAGAGCATGGTTCTCAATCTTCCTAACGCTGTGACCCCGTAATACAGTTCTCATGTTGTGGTGACCTCTCAACCATAAAATTATTTCGTTAATACTTCACAACTGTAATTTTGCTACTGTTATTGATCGTAATGTAAATATCTGATATTGTGATCGTCAAGGCAGTTGTGAACTAGGTTGAGAACTGCTGGGCTAGAATCATCTGAGAGGAGGGAATCCCAACTAAGAAAGTGCCTCCGAGCTACCAGGCAGTGGTGGTACACACCTTTAATCCCAGCACTGGGGAGGAGAGGCAGGTAGATCTCTGAGTTCAAGGCCAGCATGGTCTACAAATTGAGTTCCAGGATAGCCAGAGCTGTTATATGGAGAAACCCTGTCTCAAAAAGACAAATGCCTCCATAAGATCAGGCTATGGGCAAACCTGCAGAGCATTTCCTTAATTACTGGTTGATGGGGGAGGGCCCATCTTATTGTGGGTTGGGCCACCCCTGAGCTGGTTGTCCTGAATTCTATAAGAAAGCAGGCTGAGCAGGCCATGGAGAGCAAGCCATGAGGCAGCATTCCTCCATGGCCTCTGCATTAGCACCCACCTGCCTCCAGGTTCCTGCCCTGTTTGCGTTCCTGTCCTGGCTTGCTTCAGTGATGGGCTACAATGTGGAAGTGTAAGACAAACTCTTTGCTCCCCAACTTGCTTTTTGGTCATGATGTCTCATCACAGCAATAGAAACCCTAAGACACAGCTCCTCAATTCCCCTGACTCCAACATTTTTTGTAAGACAGGGTCTTACTCTATGGTCTTGGCTGACCTGGAACTGGCTATGTAGACCAGGCCGGCCTGGAACTCATAGAGATGCACCTGCCTCTGGCTCCCAAGTGCTGGGATTAAAAACACATGCCACCATGTCTAGCCTAAACTCTTATTTTAAGACAGGGTCTTTATATACGCTGTGTAGCCATGTATAATGTATAATGTATAATGTATAATGTGTAGCCATGTATAATGTATAATGTATAATGTGTAATGTGTAATGTGTAGCCATGTATAATGTATGACCTTGAATTGACCCCTCTGCCTCTACTCCCAGTTTCTGTACTTTGTGGGGATCCAGCCCAGGACCTCATGCATGCCATGCCCAGCCCAGCCCCTAACTCCAATCCTTTGCCCAGCTGATCACCTCCACCCCTGCTCAAGTTGACTGATCTTGGGAGGGACAGGTTGGTCGGAGGTTGGGAGCAGAAGGAAGGTATTGAGTGACATGTCACACTGCCTCTCACCATTGTATATAAGTGTCCAGGGATCCTGGCCGCAGTGGCACGAGGCCCTGAGCTTCCTTCACCCAGAAGTGGAGCTCTCCACTCAGAGGCTGGCCTCCTCCTGTGGGGACACTCCAGTTCAGACCACCACCTCATGGAACAGATCTCCCACCTCCCAGGGGCCTGTCCAGCTTGGCTTCTCCCAGGGCATTCACTTACCCTCTGAGCCGGCAGGGACGTACTTGAGGGACAGAGAGAGCAGTCCGCGGCTGGGGAGCTCATCGGGAGATGGAGGAACCTGAAAAAAGCCGGGAGTGGGCCTGTCGGGGTAGGTCTCAAGAGGCAGTTTGGATACCGTGGTTAGGAGGAGAAACGTGTTGAGGACAGGGTGTCCACTGAGGACCTCAATGGGCAACACTCCCAGGGAAGGGGCACCCTGGCTGGCAAGCCTTGCCTAATGATAACAGCCAGTATGAGGCCCAGCGAGGCTCTGTGGTGGCCTGTGGGGTAAAGGAGGGATGTCCGTGACCACACACCAGCCCTTACCCGGGGCTGCAAGGGGAGCCAGGTAGCCTTAGAGTCCCAGTTCCACGTGTCTAGTGGCACTTCGACCTCTCCCAGAAAGATGTTGCGACCCAGACTTTCGCGGTGCCACACGGACAGGCTCAGTATGCGGCCTGGGAGGTCAGCCTGCTGGACCGGGTGCTGGGGACAGGAGGTAAGTTTCAGTGGAGTGCGCTGGAGTTCCTGGCAGGGCTGCAGCCCACCTGTTGACTGGAGCTGGTCTCACTACACTCCCTTCCAGAATGGGATCCTGATTCTGGGTTAACTAGGGTCTCTCTATCACCGCCCAGCACAAATCGCCAGCCTTGGGATTGCATGAACCAGAGGCGGCCCCGTCATTCCCCTCACAGAACAAGGCCCAGAGCCTCCCAAGATTAACCAGGCGGACCCTGCCACTCACCCCGTGGCAAAGGGCACCCTGTTCATTTGCGGGGAGACAACACCCTCATCGCCTCACCCGCAGAGTCTCGTTGAAGATCGGGTTCAGATTCCGTTTCTTCACCGACGTCTTGCGCTTGTTCTGCTTATCCGGGAGGAGGTAGGTTTTCACGTAGCTGGGCGAGGGAGGTGAAGGCTGGAGGTAAGGAGTGGGCTCTTCCAGAGCCTTCTGTCTAGCTCTGGGGACATCCCCAGCCACCATCCAGAACACAGCGCCCCGCGCGGAGGCCTGGTGCTAATCAATTAACAGGCATCCAATTCAGCATACCTCCCAATAACATCATCTTGCCCATTTTGAAGAGAAGGAAACTGAGGCCAAGGCAAGTTGAGTGGTGGGCTGGGTCTTGGAGTGCCCTGGCGCCCCCAAGTCCCCTGCAGCCCGCCTGTAGGGTAGGCACTCACGGATCGGAGCGGCGACGCCGGGCAGCGGCCAGCCCCTGGCACTGGATCACCTGCACTCGTAGCTCGGCAGCGCCAGGCTCGTAGCGCAGCGCGAAGTGCACGGAGCCCCGCACCTGTACCGTGCCAGCCTCCGCTTCCCCCGACAGGCTCATCAGGCTGCCGCTCAGCTGCGGGGGGCGGGGAGGGGTGGGAGGTCAGGGTCCCGGGCAGGCTTCCCACGGCGGGGCTTGCCAGGGCACCCCGCCCAGCCCCTCCCTAGTCCTTCACCGTGGAGGAATTGAGGCTGGACACAGAGGAGCTGCTGCTGAGCATGCGGTCGAGGGAAGGGCCGAGCTCTGGGGCCTCTTCCCCATTCTCCTGGATCTCGGGGGTCACCCTGATCTGGGGAGGGGAGAAAAGTGACAGGGTACTCTCTACTTCCCCGGACCTCCCTGGACCATGCAGGTGTCGCCGACGGTTCCCATTCCCGGGGCGGGCACACTCTCGGTCTGGAATCCGCTCCCGGTCTTGAGAACAGCCACTGGCCACTCCCGCCTACCTGGGCTGGCGAAGGCCAGGACTCCTGCTCCGCCCTCTGCTCAGGATCCAGCGCTGGGTCCGTCTCTGCCACCTGCACACCCCCTTGGCGGGAGGCTGGAGTGGGACACAAGCTGCTGAGAGAGTCCCTCTCTTGTGTGTGTCCCTAAGCAAATCTGGAGGGACTTGTTGACAATTCTAGTCACCTGCCAGCTTCAGGCCCCAGTGGTGACCTGGGGTTGCCCACTGGGGGTGGGGGTGGGTGAGGGGAGAAGAGGAAGGTTGGGGTCATTAAAAATTGCCTCCGATTGCCCCAACGTCTTTTGCTCCCACTCACCTTCCTGGGCCTGGGGCTCCTCCTCATGACCTGAAGCCTTTGAGGCTACATATGGTGAGGGGAAATCTGGTCCCTGAAGAAAGCAAAGGGTAGAGGTCATGACGGGGGGTTAATGAGGAAGGGGTCAAGGGTTATGCTAGGGTCAGAGGTCAGAGACGCCAGCCTGCGCACCTCAGTGTTGGAGTAGGGCTGCCCTCAGGGCAGGGCTGGCTACCAGCTGCAGGACCAGTCCGGCCTGTACTTCACAGCCTGGCATCCCAAGGCCGGTCCCTCCTGACTTGCCAGCCTGAGTTCAGGTGGTGGGGGCCATAACAGCTGGGTCCCTGGCCTCAGCCTCACCCACCTCAGCCCAACCCCAGTGTTTTAGTAGTGGGCTGGCTTCACATCTCCTGTGTAGTTGAGGGTGACCCTGAACTCCTGATCCTCCTGTTTCTACCTCCTGAGCTCCAGGATCACAGGTGTTCACCTGGTTTATGAGGCGCTGGGGGTCAAACCCAGGGCTTCCTGCATGCTAGGCAAGCACTGTACCAACTGAGCGACAGCCTTATTCTTAATAGCTGCATTTACAATTGCCTTAGAGGCTTGGTCCAGGCCACAGGTTGATCCAGTCGGTGAAGCTCTGAGCAAGACAAGACTTGTCCAAGTTCCCAGGAATGGGGGTTCCTTCCCCGGTATTTACCCCATTTGGAACCACAATGCGCTTGCTATTAGCTCACCCAGTCACTGGGTACTCACTTGGGTCTCACTGTGTCTCTCTGGAGCAGCCATCTCTATGGAGACCCTAGAAGGAGAGAGGCTGGGTTTTCAGGGCTGGGCAATTAACTGGCACTCCCCTCTCCTCTCCATGCTGCCTCCTCACCTGGACTCTGGCTCTTCCTCAGTGGTGTCTTTCCCAGCAGCCTCTGCCTCACCATCACTTCCTAGAGCCTGGTCCCCTGGGCTCAGGTGAGAAATTCTGTGAGCCTTCATTATCCGGAAGCCCCATACTGGCTATGGCCCACGGGAGATGCCCATCCACTTCCTATAGCCCACAGAGGGGCAGTGCTACTCAGACACTCAGTGTGGGGGCAGCCAGGACTGGAACCCAGAGCCTCGTCCTGCCCCATTACAGTCTGCACCCTTGGCTTCCAGAAGCTTCCCCCTCCCTGCCTTGAGGTCTCCCCTCACCTCTGGAGCTCTTCTTCCTGCGGATAGAGGCCCTGACAAGATCAGACCCAAAATGGGCATGGCGATGCCGCTGGGAGCGTGCTTCTTGGAACCAGTCCCCCGTCAGGGTCTTCAGCTGCCCGGGGTCTGCCAGCGAGGCTCGGAGCTTGCTGGAGGACAGTGGAGAACACAGCTGTCACTATTCACCCAACCAACATCCCTGGCCCCCACTCTGGACTAGGGCCCGGGCTCAACAGCAAATCACACTTGATCCTTGTCCTGGGGTCACTCAGGCTACTAAGGAGACAGAATCCAGAATAGACAAGGACAGTGATGGAGGTAAGGGGGCCTTTTGTGTGAATCATTTCTCTCTCTCTCTTTTTTTCCCCCCCGAGACAGGGTTTCTCTGTGTAGTTTTGGTGCCTTTCCTGGATCTCGTTCTGTACACCAGGCTGGCCTCAAACTCACAGAGATCCGCCTGGCTCTGCCTCCTGAGTGCTGGGATTAAAGGCGTGCGCCACCGCCACCCGGCACAAATCACTTCTTAAAGGATAAACTGGAATTCTCCAGGTTGAGAGGCATAATCATCATTCATGAAGTAGTTATCGTGGGTCATGCCTGAGAGTTTATTTGTTGCACATGTACATGTAATGTATGTGTGGTCTGCATGCATGTGTGTATGTTCCCACTAATGTGGAGGTTAGAGCTGGTTGGCCCACCCTTCTCTAGCTCAGCTCTCTCTACCCTATATATTGAAGCAAGGCCTCTCACCTGAATCCAGAGCGCATTGATTTGGTGAGCCTAGCTAGACAGCTTGCTCCAGGAATTCTCCATCACTATTACCCGAGTGCTGGGGGCATGGGTGTGCCACCATACCGCCCTGGCATTTATGTGGCTGCCGGAGAGCTGAACCCTTCCTCAAGCCTGTGCGGTGAGCGCTTTACCCACGGAGCCATCTCCCTGGCCCCTTAGCTCTGTTCTAGCTGAGAAAGGGGAAGTTCAGGTTAAAGGCAGCCGCCCAGGTTTACACAGCTGTCCCAGACCGTGCTCCTCACTCTTGAGGTCCTTTGCCTCTGCTGCTCTTCTGGGGACAAGGGACATCTTAGGCTTGGAAGAGCATTCCGGGATTGGGAAGCACCGCACGGTTATAGCAGGTTCATGTATATCTGGGTGGGGCTTAGAGGAAATGGATGAGAAGGGGTGCCGACAGGGACCACTCAGGGTGACCCGTGGACACACAGGCTCTGGGGAGGGTCCAGCCGAGTATTAAGGACAGGTGGTGTCTGTCCACCAAAGTGTCCTGTCCCAAGGTGGTGACCAGAGTGGGAAAGCCCAGAGATAGGGAGGCTTGAGGAGGACTTGGCACAGGTTTGGGAGAAGTGATGAGCTCTGAGCTGGCCAAGGTCAGTGGAGACCAAAGGGTAGAGCCAAGGACCACCCAGACCCAACAGGCAGCCTCCAAGGACCCGGGATCCCTTCCTTCTGGCTGGTGGCTGTCCTATCTCACCTGACCCGCCCCTCCTCCAGTTGGCGCAGGCGGGCATCTCGTTTGAGGACATCAGCGATGGCCTCCTGCTCCTCCTCTGTCAGGAAGCTGAGGTCCAGCAATCCCTCCGCTTCAGGTTCTGGCCCATGTGCCATGGGGAGGGAGGGCAGGGCCCAAAGCCTCTCCTGAGATGTGTGGCCTCTCTGGGGCATCAGCTGGGGTTGTGCCCCAGCTGGGCATATGTAGCTTCCTGGGGGATAGACCAAGGGTCAGTGTCTTCTCAGATACACAGCACATCCTGGAACCAACTGCCTGATTTTCTCCCAAGCACATACCTGAGTAATAAGGAGCAATCAAAGGGAGGCCAGGTGAAGGTGAGGTGGGGTGTGGGGGACACACTCAGAGAAGGCTACAGAGCACATATGCACACACCCCTCAGGACACATGGAGAACTGCAAGCCAGTACACACTGATACATGTACCCACTGTTCTGTACACAGTCATACGGGAACAAGGATTCCTGGACAAAGACAGGTAATGTACACACATCCCCATGACAGGATTGTGCACACATACACAAGAGACCGAGCCCAAGAGCTGTGCACAGTAATTCTTAACGCTGCACACAGTGTGTGCACACAAAGGAGACAAGGACCCACTCAGGTACAAGAATAAGTCCCTGAATATCCACAGATCTCTCTGGCCTTCCTCACACACACTGCCCATTTAACCCGGCTGTGACCTCCTTGAAGCCAAGGACCGCTCATTCCCCACAAAGTCAGTACTTTGCACACAACATAACCTGATTCTTAATGAAATGCAAAAATATACCTGCACAAACATGTAAGTGCACACCCAGCCTTCTCCACCACTCATGCTTATACCCCTACCCAGGGAGCCTCCCAACCCAGCCTGCCTCTGCCTTCGCCTCCCTCTACCCCGCCCTGGCCCATTTGGCCTTCCTGTCTGAGGCAACCTCCTCCCCAACCCTCACCCCCAACTTCCTCCCCCCGCAAGGTAACCGCAGCACCCAATTCCACTGAGGCCACCCGCCCTGGGATTCCCCGACAACAGCCCATCAGCCCTGCCCTCTTGCTTGGAGGAGATTCCTGAGCCCCTCTGATTACAGGGCCTCCCCAACCCCCAAACTTGGCTGGAGGCCTCAGCTGGCCAAACAACTCATGCCTAGGCACCACAGCCACTCCGGAAGGAAAACATTGCCAGCTGAGAGGGGCGTGTGGACGTGGCAAGGGCCCAGCACTCAGAACTGGCACTGGCCTGGGCCCACTGGGCACTCTCCGCTCTCCTTCCCAC
This sequence comes from Peromyscus eremicus, assembly GCF_949786415.1. Classification (NCBI taxonomy): domain Eukaryota; kingdom Metazoa; phylum Chordata; class Mammalia; order Rodentia; family Cricetidae; genus Peromyscus; species Peromyscus eremicus. The sequence continues at coordinate 144,138,739 of NC_081417.1, forward strand.
CCCTTCCATGCCAGGCCTCCAGGTGGGGCTGAAGTGGGACTAGAGCAGCTCAGGGGCGGGTTCTGGCTTGTGCCTGTCTCCTCCTGCCCCTGCCGACTCCTGGCTGAGTCAGTGTCCAAGCATAGCAAGCCAGCCTCCTCTCCTACCCTGCTTTCCCTCTGGGGGTTTCTGTACATCTGCATCTACATAGCGCTGGGCAGATGCCTGTATACGACAGTGACTATTTCCCTGAATGGCTGTGCTCGAGGTGCAGGTGCGTGCTATGAAGCCAGCTTGGGACTCTTCTGTGGCACGGTGGCTGAGCATTGCTGTGTTGTGTTAACTGCTGAGTTAACAGGGCAGACATGTCTGCATCTAACATGGAACCAAAGTGCTGTGTTGTTGTGTAACTACGTCTTACAGGGTGGGGTGGGGGGCGACGGTAAGTGCAGTGACTTTCTGGGAGACAGTGCCTTGTGGGTGTATGCATTTCTTCCTGTGTGGTTGGCCAGCTCAGGCAATGTTGTGGTGTATCTAGAGCCCCGGGGACCACCAGATGTGTCTGTGTGTGAAGGTGGAGGGACATTTGGCAGAACTGGGCCTGGCCTTGTCTTACAGGTCTGCTTGGTCTGGGCTGTGAGCCTCCAAGCCCGGGTTCTCTCTACCTCAATTTCCCTCTCTTTCAGAAGCAGGTCAAGCACCCGGTGCCCCTACCCTGTACTAACATCATGGGACAGACCCTTTGGTGATACAAAAAAAAAAAAAGTATGTCAATCTGCCTGGGCAGGCCAGAGCCATAAACTTGCTCGAACTCCCCCCACCCCAAGCTCCCAAGGTGCCAGAGTATGCTCAGGACACCAGGTGGCAGTGCCCATCCCTTAGACCACTGGCAGGGGAGGCGTGTTACCTGTCGGGGTCCGGAAGGGAAGACAACTTCCAAAGCAACTCCAGCTCTCCAGGAAGGCGTTTCAGAGCCCAGAAGAGCAGTGGGGACTAAGGCTGACTCGCCCAGCTGCAGCTGCCCCAGCCCTGAGGAGGTGGAGGAGGAGGAGACACCTCGGCAGGGCCTGGTGCAAAACCGGGCCTGGACTGCAGCTCCCCAGGTGCATGGGTGCAGCCACAGCGCTGTCAGGGAACCCAGGGCCAGGTGTGCAGGCCCCTGTGGCTGGGCCCAGCGGGACTGTAGATTTACCCTGTAACTGAAGCATGCCTCACCTACAGGGCTAGCTCAGGGCCTCGGCTGGCCCATCTGTGGACTGGGTAGCAGAGCCGTTCGGTCACAGAGGGCCAACAAGAAACTCTTTGGAAGCAAAGTTAGAAACTTTTCTAAGAACTACAGAAACGGGAAGATTAGAGAGTTGCCACTAGGCAACCTAGGCCGGAGTCCTGGCTCCAGCACCATAAGGCTTTGAGCAGGGTGTCTTCACCCCTCTGAGCAATCATTTCCTGCTACGCAAACTGGAGAGTGGAACCCAGAGACGTACAGATGGCACACAGGTGCCTGGTACAGATGGCATGTCGTAGGTATGTGCCAGGTATCCTCTCTCCAACAGACCAATGCCCATGGCCACTTTAGCACCTGAGCATCCATGTTCACAGAACCATCCATGTCTCCTCTCACCCCCAGGGTGTTGGAAGGGCCCCGGATTCCAGTGCCAGCTGAGGAGTCCAAATTCTCACCATCGAGTACCACATCCTGCTCAGGAGAATCTATTTGGGGTCTCAGAGTCCATGGCTTTGGGGATCATGATGTTCTGTACCTATCCACATTCTGGTCTTAGGCACTAGAGGCCACCTCTATGCTTTTGTGTGTATAAAGCTTTGACTACACATATGTATGTAAAACACACGAGTGCCTGGTGCCAGAAGAGGGTGTCAGACCCTGGAACTAGAGTTATAGATGGTTGTGAGCCACCATCCTGCAAGAGCAACAGGTGCTTTTAAGTGCTGAGCTAGTGCTGAGCTATCTCTTCTACCTCTCCAGGCCCCCCCCTCCCCCCCCTTTTTTTTTTTTGAGACAGGGTCTTTCTGTGTAGCTCTGGCTGTTCTGGAACTCACTCTGTAGACCAGGCTGGCTTCAAACTCAGAGAGATTACCTGCCTCTGCCTCCCAAGTGCTGGGATTAAAGGTGTGCACCACCACCTGACCTTTAGCCCCCTTTAAGTTTTGGTGGTTTTTTTTTTTTTTTACATTTTATCTGTGTGCATGTGGAGTTCAGAAGACCTCACAGGAATCTCCTCTCCTTCCACCTTTATGTGGGTTCTAGGGATAGAACTCAGGCCGTCAGTCTTGGCTGTTAAGTGCCCCAACTCTGAGCTCTGTCGGTCTTCAAGCTTGCTTGCTTTTAAATGTTCTTGTGTTCTGCCTGCGTGCATGTTTGTGCATTAGAGGTGTGCTGCCTGGTGCCTGTGGAGGCCAGAAGCGGGCACTGGACCCCTTGAACCGGAGTTACAGATGTGAGGTACCATGTGGGAGCTGGAATCTGGTCCTCCGGAAGAGCAGCCAGTCTGCACCTAACTGCAGTCACCCCTCCAGCCCCACTTTCTATGAATTCATTTTCATTTTGGTTCTGATGGTTGTGAGCCACCATCCTCTGGAGAAACAGCCAGGGCTCTTAACTTCTGAGCTTCTGCTCACCCTCTGACTTGTTTCTGCCAGTCTTATTTTCAGTTTCTTTTTCCTTATCTAAGTCGGTTGATAATCATTTTTGGTTTTCACCACTATTGAGTGAACCCCCGATTCTCAGATAATACATGTATAGGGATGGAGGCAGTTCAGGGAAAGCATCATGTATACATGTGCTTTCCACTGTGTCCCTTGTGGGAGGAGTGGTCATCCCGGTGGCCACCGGCACCCTCCTCTCCCCTCCCAGCACCCCTGGAAGGTATCCAACCTTGCCTGTTTTCAGGCCCAAGTGTCTTTTCTAGGTGAGCTCTGCTGGCTTTTGGGTCTCTTGCTTCCCCTGAACTTGGACAAGTCACGTGGGTGCCCATTTCTTCATCTGCCACATGGGCCTGATAGTGCCCGTCTTACAAGGTTTTTGGGAGGTTCCATGCCCGCAGCTCTGTAACAAGGGCCACTAAGGAGGAAGCGTTTGAGTGCTGGGGGTGGAACCCAAGGCCATGCTCGACAAGGGCTGTCAGAGTCACAGGCTCTCCTGGAAACAGCCTTTAAGCTGGGCTTTGGTGGAAAGCAAAGGGTCAGAGTTGAGTACACACTGGTATGTGGTGAGGAACATGGAGAACCCTGGCAACCATAGAAAGAGGAACCAAGGAGCAAGCTGGCCAGTGACATGATTGTGGGGTTAGCATGGGGCGCTCAACATGGCCACCACACACACATGGCCAAGGGCTGCCACTCCTCTTGGCTCACTCCAGCTGTGCACTGAGGCTGAGGATGCAGGTCACTCCCAACTCCAATCCTATTGCCAAGTTTTTCCCAATAGGGAAGATGGAAGATTTCCTTCTAGAAGGAAACTTGGAACACAGACCAGGAATGGCAGGGACTTCCCACAGCCTGTGCAGTGGCAGAATTTACAAAATGTTGATGTGCCCCTAAGTTCCAGTTGGAAAGACTCAGACATGTTGTTAGTAATCAGATCTTTTTGCCCCAGGACCCAGGGATATATGAGCTTAAGGAATCTGGGGTGCAGAGGGGCAGAAGAAGAAAATGACAGACACCACCTGGACTTGAAACTTTATTTCCTGCCAGGGAGCCCCTTATAAAGGAGCAGGGGGGGAGGCAGGCTGCGCAGGGCCCACTGCAGCAACCGGAAGTAGAGCCAGCTGATCCACGGTACACCAGCTGCTCTGGGGTTACTCACACTGTGGACATAAGGGGTTCTATCCCTGGGCTGGAAACAAGTGGGATTCACCTTACCTGATTTACAGGGGACCCACTCTGCACATAAGGCCATTCACCTTGCTAGCCAGGGCCCAGATGAGGGGCGATGGGGTATACACTATGCTAGATGGCTCTAGAGACATGCGAAGAGCCTAGCCAGCCCTTCGAGTCCGTTCTAGGCCAGCAGAGAAGGAAGGTTCCAAGTCTCTTGGCTCACAGCACTTCTCAGAACACCACACCCCACTTCGGGACATGACAACCAGCCAGAAGCAGCTTCAAATCCAGCTTTGCCCACCGTGTCCTCACTGTGTCCTGGGCACGGCAGAAACAGCCCAGTGACTGTGGCAGGAGGCGCTCGAAGGGAAGGCCTTCCCAGGACAGCAATGGGGATGCCACAAGGGTGAGGTCACAAGCCCAGGGAGAGGACAAGGAGACTCTAAGTGGCCTCATCTCACACTCTACCTCAGCACTTCCATCCCAAGCCCTGACCCTACTTCCAACCCAGGAAGCTAACTGTCTGAGGGTGGAGATAAGAGAACTGGGACGGGGTGGTGGCGGGGCCTCCCTGGGGGCCATCACCGCAGAACTGGGACCGGGGTGGTGGCGGGGCCTCCTTGGGGGCCCTCACCGCAGGTTGAAGATGAGACTGACGGTCAGGATGATGCCCAGGAGAAGGACAAAGGGCAGCCAGGTCTTCACGAAGGCGCCAACACTGACGGGAGAGCACAGGGACACAGTCAGTGAGCAGGCCGATGGCCCAGAATGCCCTCCTCCCCCAACCCTGACAGGGCTTAGGTTCCTAGGAGGCTCCTGGAACTTACTCCTCAGTTTGGTCAGCCAAGGACAGGGCCTGATGCCTACTATGGAGGCCATGGAAGGAAGCAAATGTACAGAGTCTCAGGCCTGGCTCTGTCTCGATCCTGTGCCCAGTTATGTTCTTTTCTAGGGGCAAAGAAGGCCCCTAAGAATTTCCCTTCCAGAAGCTCTTAATGATGAGCACAATTAAGAACGAAGTTGGAGCCGGGCGGTGGTGGCGCACGCCTTTAATCCCAGCACTCGGGAGGCAGAGCCAGGCGGATCTCTGTGAGTTCGAGGCCAGCCTGGGCTACCAAGTGAGTTCCAGGAAAGGCGCAAAGCTACACAGAGAAACCCTGTCTCGAAAAACCGAAAAAAAAAAAAAAAAAGAACGAAGTTGGGGGGCAGGGGATCAGCTCAAATGTGAGATGGTTCCTAAGTCTGGGCTCTGCTGTGGGACACAGAGAACTCACCCACCCTGAGTTCTCTCAGTGTGAACTGGGATAAATGTCTTAAATCTCACAGGTCACGAGGCTGTGGCTTCAAAGGTCTGCCTAGACTAGGAGCTCAACTGTCCAGAAGCCGGCCTCTGACAAAGGGCAGGGTGGGGGGCTATGGAGGGGGACACTATCCATGAGATGTGTTCATCTCAGCAGCCGGAGACTCATAGCTTCCCCAGGAGCAGAACCACCACAGCCCTTATCAGGGATGGCTGTAGCCCAGAAGCAGCCACCCAGAACCTCGCAGGGAGCAAGTGACAGGTGACCTGGAACCCGTGTGGAGTAGGATGTTGGTGGGGCCACCTTGCTCCCCACCAGGAACTCGGTCGCTCAGAGTCTGTTCCAGTTGTCCCTGGTGACTGAAGGACTCCAGTGACAGCCGTTCCAGGATCCTTGGGGGAGCGGCCTGGGGGAGCCTGCAGGTGTGAAGACAGCTCACCTGACGTACTTCCCATAGATCAGGCAGAAGAAGCAGAGCGTCACCATGTTCCAGTTGGTACTGTTATTGTACCGCATCAGGTTCAGGGCCAAGGCCACGTGAGAGTGGCAGTTGTCACAGCAGAGATTGTGCTGGAGACACAAGAGCAGCTGGGTCAGACCGCAGGCGTGCATGGGGGGGGGGGGAGGAGGGGCCCCACCCCGTTCGTTCCCACCTACCATCCGGTGCTTGTACTCCTCAGAGGCATCGTGCACAGCTGTGTCCCACGCATTGGGGCCACTGGCGTATACCTGGGCGGGGTCCAATTTCCAGAACCTGAAGGGAAAAGGGTATGTTCTGGGACTGGCTCCGCCCCTTTGGGGCCTTCCAGCTTTATGAATGCTCTCTGTGTGGGGTGCCTAGGGCTGTGGGGTGAACCAGGTCCAGGTCTGGTGTGGTGTGGCTCTTTCCTCCCAGTTGAAACATTCTCTTCTGGAGGGAAGCAGGGAGATCCTGAGACTTGGGAAATAAAGACTCACGTGGCTCAGGAAACTCCTGCAACACAACTCTCAAGGCCCGCCCTTCCCCAGGGTCTACAAGTTGGAGCAGGTGGTGGGAAGAGACTCTGAATGCCCAGGTGCCAGCCTGACATGCAGGAAATGCAGGGATACGCACGCCTCATGCGCTGTGCCTACCATGTGAACTTTTCTGAGAGTCAGCTGACTTTGGGACACTTGCACTCCTGTAAGTGACCCCAGTAAATGCAGGCTCATGAAGCTCCATTTGGGTACAATCAGTGTCCAATTTGGGGTGAACAACAAGTCTGTTCACATCTCTCCAAGAAGTGAGACAATTGTGACCCGGCAAGACCGCCAGTGCCACGATGGCTCCTGGGAAGACGGACTAGTCTAGAGTGCTGTGTGGTCTGAATGTTTGTCCCCCTATTTTTTTCTTCTTCTTTTTTTTTTTTAGTTTTTCAAGACAGGGTTTCTCTGTGTAGTCCTGGCTGACCTGGAGCTCACTCTGTAGGCCAGGCTGGCCTTGAACTCACAGAGATCTGCCTGCCTCTGCCTCCCGAGTGCTGGGATTAAAGGTGTGCGCCATCACTGCCACCCCCACAGGCTGTCCCCCTATTCTTATGCTGAAATCCTAACCTGAGGAACTCCCTTCTGAGTGGGGTCAGTGACCTGAAAAGATAGGCCCCCTCCACTCTTTGATCACGCGTGGGTACAAGGAGGCCCCGTGGCCCCATGAGGCACTGAGTGTACCCGCACGCACCCTGTTCTCGGCTTTCCTACTCTCCAGAGCCGAGGCATTTTTGTTGTGGAGGAGCCACCCACTCAATGGCATTTTGTCATGGCAACCTGAATGGATGAAGACAGAGGGAACACCTGAGTCTAGGCTGATGGAAGAGGGGGTTCGGTCAGCGCCGGGGGCTGTGGGAACAGCTTGATAGAGGTGGAAGCATAAACTGTACGGCATGTCCCAGAAATAAGTGACTGAGCAGTCCTGGAGGATTCAGGAGAAAACAAGGTGTGGGGAATGAACGGGCAGCTGAGGCAGGAGGCGCGGATGTCACACTGAGGTGGTTTACCCAGCAGCAGCGTCTCCCCAACTCAGCTGGCTAGAGTGGGAAAGAAGCTGGCAGAGTGAAGCCCTGAACACCAGGGAGACGGACACGACAGTGGCAGGGGATCACCACCGGGGCCTGGACTATGGGGCTCAGGGGCTCCTGCTTGGAGCAGGTCATCCTTAAAACTGCCTTTGGAAATACGAAAATTAAACAACTAAAACACTCTGAAAAAGAGCCCAAAGAAACCCCCAGAACTACATCTCCACCTGCCTGAGGAAGCCAGAGCAGGGAGCTCTCCTCCAAGATACTTCGTCCAGCAGCTTCCTGGCTAGCTTTGGGCCACAGGACATCTGCTGTAGTTCTGACACACTGTCACCAGGCCCAGAGTTGCAGGAACCACCCAGGGCTGAAGTAATAAATAAAGACAAGGCCTGGAGAGACGGCTCAGCGGTTAAGAGAACTGGCTGTTCTTCCAGAGGTCCCGGGCTCAATTCCCAGCACCCACCTGGCAGCTCACAACTGTCTGTAACTCCAGTTCCAAGGGCACACCAATGCAGATAAAATAAATAAATAAATAAAAAGAAAGAAAAGAAAGACAAGCCTGAGTGAAACTTTGCTCGCAAAGGGCCTGTGCACTTTTCACGCCCTCCAAGCGGAGCTGCAGTGGAATCCCAAGCAGCCTCCTAATCCTAAATGGCCTGCTTGTTCCCCAGGGTGGAAGGACTCCAGGCTACACAGAAAGACAGACTTACTGGGCGGTGGTGGCGCATGCCTTTAAACCCAGCACTCGGGAGGCAGAGACAGGTGGATCTCTGTGAGTTCACGGCCAGCCTGGGCTACAGAGCGAGATCCAGGACAGGCTCCAAAGCTACACAGAGAAACCTCCTGTCTCAAAAAAACAAAACAAAACAAAACAAAACAAAACAAAACAAAACAAAACAAAAAAAAGGCAGACTTGGCTGTGTAGAGGCGGCTTTGATGCTTCCTTACTGTGTCCCATCCTTTTCCGTACTCCTGTGCCACCGAGTTGAAAACACAACCTCCCTGAACTGAGGCAAGACCTGGACGGTCTACAAGATGAGGTCCAGACAGGCACTGACACACGAGATGCTTGGTGCAGGGCACTGTGTCCTAACGGGCTCTGACTGTCCTCAGGGTGCTGGCTCCTGCTGCGTCTCACGGGGTCTGGCCTGTTGCTCTGAGCAGGAGGAATCTGGCCCTAGATCTCGACACAAGACTATTCACTTACTTGGCAGGCTTTCCAAAGGCCATGTTGTCTTCCTGTTGAGAGACAAGAGCAGAAGTCAGTGCAGAAACTACAGTCAGTCTAATGACAACCCGGGTCAGAGGCTCAAGGGCAGTGACTCAGGGGGGCAGCAGGGCTGGGACATGGACATGGCATGGCATCATAGTGCTAGAGCCACTGCTCTGTGGGGAGGAGGCCGCACAACAGCCAGGGACTCCTCTGGCGCTCTCCGAATGTGCTCGGGGAAGTCTTGGATCTTTCACCATGGGCTGGAGCTTTCCTTCATGCCCGGAACCTCAGCCCCCCTGACCTCTCGATGCAGCAATGATGGCTCACACAGGACCTGGAGCGGGACACCTCAGAGCGGGACACCTCAGAGCGGGACAGAGGCTGCTGGACCCAGAACTTTCTTATGAGGGAGACTATAGAGAGTCCCAGATTCTGCATGTGGACACACGCACACCCTAGAAATCTAATTATATATATACTGAGACAGGGTCTCTCAATGTAGAGAGAACTCTCCACAGAGACCAGGCTGTCCTTGAACTCACTATCTCTGTCTCCTGAGTACTGGAATTAAAGGCATGTGCTACTATGCCTGTTTTTTTTTTTTTTTTTTTTTTTTTGAAGCAGGGTCCAACTCTATACCCAACACTAACCTGGAACTCACTATGTAACCCAGGCTGGCCTTAAACTCTGAGGAATCCTCCTGCCTCAGTTTCCCAATGCTGGGATTAGAGAGGCATCCACTATGCCTAGCTAGTAAAAGTATTACATTCACAGCAATAGAACTTGTCCGTTTGGACGGTTGTAACAACCATTAACGGAAACAGGCTATGATATCACACCCCTTTGTTCCGCCTTTAGCTACCTGAAAATAGGCAAATGCCATGTGCTCATCTGGAAAGAGCCCACTGGATAGTGCTGGTCTATCCCCAGGAAGCAGATTTGAGAACACACTGGTTCAGTCTAAAAGCCCCACCCTGGAAACCATGTCAGCCTCCCCTGTCCCCCAACCATGGCTCCCACCTTCTGAAGGTCCAGAGATGTGGTTCCTGGATGGTCTGACTCCACTCTTGCCTCTAACCCCTACCCATGTCTTGGTACCCAGGGATGGGGGCAAAGGGCTGAGCCAGTTACTTAAGACTCCTCTGGCCACACTGCCCTCCTGGCCTGTCCTGGAGGCAAGAGAAGGAAAGGGGTCAAACACTGATGAGGGGCAGGAGGCTAGAGCCGAGTTATCTGCGACGATGCCCTGGGCCCAGGCCAGCCTATGTGAGCCTGGAGACTCTCCAGGGCAGGGCAAAATGGGGACTCACCGAAACAAAATAGGGGCCAGCGAAGTCCCGAATGACCCCCGTGGACGTGCAGATGCCCATGTGGCCGATGATGGGGAAAAACCACCTGTAAGAAAACAGCAGAGAAAGGACAGAGCGGGGTTAGGCAGATGCCAGGGAACAGGTGACACTGTTTCATTGTGAATCACCTTAGGGAGGTCCACAGTGGGATAGCCTGCACCACCGCCAGAAGAGCTATCACTGACACAGGACACGAACACCAAGCACAGCAGAGACGCAGCGCAGCAGGCCGAGGACTCTGCTGGGGAGATAAAAACACCTCCCTCGTGGGAAACTGTCGGCTTTGTAAGCTACGCCTCAGCAGCTCTGAGGATGTACAGACAGAAACAAGGCCTTGTGCCCCAAAACTGTGTACAAAAACATACAGAGTACCCCGAGTGTTTGTTTAGCATAAACAAGGCCTTGGGTTTGAACCCCAGAACTGTGAAAAATAAAAATCCTCAATGAACTGTGCTCATAAAAATGTGTACCTCTTATTGGGGCTGAAAAAATGGCTCAGTGGTGAAGAGCACTGGATGCTCTTCTAGAGGACCCCGGTTCAATTCCCAAACCCCACACGGCAGCTCACAACCATCTGGCCTTTGTGAGCACCAGGCACAGATGTGCTGCACAGATGTAGATGCAAACAAACATTCATACACATAAAATGAAGTGTATCTTTTGTTAATATAAATTATCTCAAAGTTAATTTTTTTTTTTTTTTGGTTTTTCGAGACAGGGTTTCTCTGTGTAGCTTTGCGCCTTTCCTGGGACTCACTTGGTAGTCCAGGCTGGCCTCGAACTCACAGAGATCCGCCTGGCTCTGCCTCCCGAGTGCTGGGATTAAAGGCGTGCGCCACCACCGCCCGGCTCAAAGTTAATTTTTTAAAATAAGGTAACAAAACCCAACTGAGCTGAACATGGCTGGTGCACACCCTTAGTCCTACCACTTGGGAGGCAGAGGCAGGCAGATCTCTGTGAGTTCAAGACTAGCCTTGTCTACATAGTGAGAGCTTGTCTCAAAAATCAATGGGACTGGAGAGATGCCTTAGCCATTAAGAATACTTGCTGTTCTTGCAGAAGACCTGGGTTCAGTTCCCAGCACCCACATGGTAGCTCATACCTCCATAACTCCAATTCCATAGGATGTGACATCCTCTTCTGACCTCCATGGGCACCAGGCATGCATGTATGCATGCAGTACACATATATTCATGCAGAGAAAACAAAATGAAGCTCTTTAAAACCAAACCAAATTAACACCCCCCTCCACACACCTGGAAATAAATAAAATCAGCATAGCCTGGCCATGGTTCCATGTAACAATGAAAGACACATTTCCGCTACATACAACATACTCTCAAGAGTGTATGCCTGAAAGAGAGCCCGAGCCAAGCGTATGGAATACAGCACTGTTGAGTGTTCCAGAGAAGACCAGACCAATCTACGGCTATAGCACTGGGGCCGGCAAGACGTGACTCAGCTGTGTGGGTGCCTGCCACCAGGCTGGATGACCGAGTTTGCCTCCTGGGACTCCATAAAGCTGCCTGACCTCCACTTGTGTACTGTGACAAACTCCCTCCTATATATATATTAACAATAAAACGAAAAAGCTTTCCATGTTATTTTAAATTGTGTGTATGTGCATGTGTCTGCATGTAGGTATGAATGGGGACCCACAAGTATAGGATCCCACCAGAGCCGGACTTACAGGGGCTGTCAGCCAATGGACACAGGGGCTGGGAAGTATACTTGGGTTCTCTGTAACAGTACATGGCCTTAACAGTTGAACTGTCTCTCCAGCCCATAAACAGGGAGGGAGGGAGGGAGGGAGGGAGGGAGGGAGGGAGGCTGGCTTAAAAACTTAGTTGATTGTAAGCTTAAGAATTATGCACCCTATAATATGTAAATAATACTTCAGTGAGGAAGTTTAAAATGGGGGGTCTTCAGGGTTGGTAAGATGGCTCAGTGGGTAAGGTGCTTGATGCATAACTGAAGAGGGAGTGGAGAGCTGAGAGAGCAGAAGGGAGGCCGCGTAGAAGCTGCTGCTGAAGTTGCAGCCCCAGATGACAGTCCTGACTAGATAATCGTAGGTGATGGATTCAGACTGTAAAAGGAAGAGGGCTTTCTTTTTTTCCACGATTAATTTAATTATGGGTATCTGTGTGTGGTGGTATGGGACGTGAGTGCAGGTAGGTGCCCTTGGAGGCCAGAACAGGGTATCTGATCCCTGGGAGCTGGAGTTATCAGCCGTTGTGAGCCACAGGATGTGGGTACTGGAACCTGAATCCAGGTCCTCCACAAGAGCAGCCCTGGCTCTTGACCACTGAGCCCGCTCTCCAGCTCTTCCCTAGACACTCAGAGTTCTAAGGCGTGCCTGGCACGGCACACAGATCCAAACCCCCTATGTGTTGTCAGTGGAACACTGACCAAATGACTCGCATTTAAGAGTAGAGGGATGCAGCTGGGGGGGAGGAGTAATTTCAGTGTTCTGCAGACAGTATGGTCACTATGACTGACAACTAACCGCAGACTTCAAGAGCCAAGAGAGAGTTTTCCGAATCTTCCCAACACAGAGAGATGATAGCTGAGGTAATGGAGGAACCACTTACCCTGAGCTGATCGTCCTAACGGTGTGTGTGCGTGTGTGTGTGTGTGTGTGTGTGTGTGTGTGTGTGTGTGTGTGTACGTGCGTGTGCCCTGGTGTGTGTGGAGGTCAGAGGACAACCATGCATGTTGCTTTGTCCTCTGCCCCAGGACAGGACCTCGTTGCTGTGTATTCCGGACTAGCTTCCAGTGAACGTCTGGGGATTCCCTGTGTCTGCCATCTCACCATAGGAGCCCTGGGATTGCAGGCTCCTGTTTCCTACGCCTGCCTTTGGATGGGCCTGGGGATTTGAACTCAGGTCCTCATGGTTGTGAGGCAAGCACTTTGCCCACCCATTTTAAAAATACTGAAGCCAGGCGGTGGTGGGTTATGACTTTAATTCCCGCACTCAGGAGGTAGAGGGAGGCGGATCTCTGTTCAAGGCCAGCCTGGTCAGACAGTTCCAGTACAGCCAGGGCTACACAGAGAAACCCTGTCTCAAAAAACAAACAAACAAAAATACATACTGGAAGGCCACACTGCACCCTATATGTACATAAGATTACTCTACCTGACAATTAGAAAAAAAGAATGAAGTCAGCACTCGGGAAGCAGAGGCAGGTGGATCTCTGTGAATTCAAGGCCAGCCTGATCTACAGAGTGAGTTCCAGGGCAGGCAGGACTATGCAGAGAGACCCTGTGTCAAAAGCCAAAAAAAAAAAAAAAAAGAGTGAAGTCAGGTCTGATTGAACTTTTGAGCAGGCTATTTATTCCCATCTTCCTACAGAATAACAAGTACCTGGCTGAGGGGCCACTGCTTCCAATCTATGTAAAACGCTGATCACATGTGAGGTGCTGAACGGTGCGCTCAGCTGGTCAGTGAACACCTGCCCCCTGACTGGAAGAGTAAGCAGCTGAAGACCTACGGTGAACACAGGATGGTAACCAAGAACTGTGGGAAACAGTTCCCCTGGCTCTCAGAACCCAACCCCAGACTCTTCAAGTGGCAGGGGACCCGGCTTTGAGCAGCACTCCCTGTCACGACTGAGCTGATGGCGATGGCACTGGGGACGGAGGTTGGAGAGACAACACTAAAGCTCTGTGCCCGGCAAAGCCCCAGGGAAGCAGCGCCCAGTGCAAGCTTGTCAGCGCCCCCAAGACAAGCTCCAGAGCTGAGCCAACTGCTGTGTCTTCTGACCTAGGACAAAATGGTCCTCAGGAAAGGTCAGTGAACAAGTTAGCCGCTCATCCTGGAGTTTCGTTTCTTTATCCCTCATCTACAGATGAGCAACAACAATACCTGCTTTCCCAGTTGATGTAAGGACTGGGTGATTCCCAGTTGATGTAAGGACTGGGTGACATCGAACATGAACATGCTAACACCTCAGAAGAGATGGACATGTCTTGGACTCAGTGTCTTCCTCTGATCTTCCTCTCACAGACTTGAAAGTCCCCATGCCACATCTATCCCTATATTCAGCAATCTCACATAGCCATGTCATTAAAGTCATCAGTATTTGGCCCTTCTACTGAAGGGCAAGTCCTCCAATGGGAGCACAGAGTCTTAGAAACACCTGCACACACATCTGAAGAGAACTGAGATGTAAACTGCTTCTAGCCTCACCTCAAGTTGTCTCCACCTCAAGTCGCTACCATTTCTCTGCAGAGGACCAGGCCACAAATAGTTCTAAAACTGAGGAGCTGACCAGATGGTTCGGTGTGTAAAGGCACCTGTGTTTGATCCCAGGACTCACACGTCAGGATAGAACTAACTCCCGTAAGCTGTCCTCCGACCTCCATAGGTACTCATACACACATAAACAATTTTGTTTTTCGAGACAGAGTTTCTCTGTGTAGCCCTGGCTGTCCTGGAACTCGCTCTGTAGACCAGGCTGGCCTTGAACTCACAGAGATCTGCCTGCCTCTGCCTCCCGAGTGCTGGGATTTAGGGCTCGTGACACCACCCAGCAGAAATAATTCTTTAAAATGAAGAAACGAGGAAAAGGCCAACATGGCTAGCAAGCCGAGTTTTCACACAAACAACCCACCGCCTGAGTACCCAGCCACTCAACAGCAACAGCCCGCTCTCTTCACAGCTCTGCTCCACAGGTAGAGCTCGCTCTCTTAGTTACCTGTTTATTTTCTACCCCTCCCATCAACTCAAGGGCAAGCAGCACCCCTGCCTAAATAGCCAGAGTATGGCTATTGGCTATATACCATACATCTAGGCCTTACTACCTACAACGACAAGGCCCAAGTCATTTAGCAAATGTGTTGGAGATACATCTAATGAATTAACAAGCACATATTGTAAATTGTTTTGTTATTTATTTTTTTTTTTTTTAGTTTTGACTTTTGGATCCAGGGTCTCACTCTGGAACCCTAGGTTGGCCCGGACCTTGCTCTGTAGCCTAGGATGGCTTCAATACTCTCAGAGACCTTCCTACCTTAATCTCTTGGAGCGCTCTCAGATGAGAGGTGTGAGCCACAGTGCCTGGACTCAGACGTTTTCTTTTACGGTTTATTTATATAAACGTTTTGCCTGCATGTATGTATGTGCACCACATGTCTGCCTGGTGCCCATCAGATCCCCCGGAACTGGAGTTACAGATGCCCGAGTATGACCATAATGGTGCTGGGAATTGAACCCTGGCTTGCAAGAGCAAGAAGTGCTCTTAACCAACGAGCCATTGATTCAGGCCCACTCCCACCTCGTTTTGGCTCTGCCTCCTGAGTGCTGGGATTACAGATATATATCACCATGCCCAGTGGGGCCCTTACTTTTGGAGACAGTATCTAGCTGGCCAGCAAGCCTCAGAGATCCTCTTATTTCCTCTTCCTCCGCTCTGGGACTACAGACAATGCACAGCTTCGTTAGTTTTTCACATGGGCAACAGGAATCACAGCAAGCACTTTACTGATTGAGTCCCTACCCAGACTCAAGAAGTTTAACATAACACAAAAATTAGAGTCATTAGCTGGATGGAGTGGTATAGACCTGTAGTCCCAGAACTCAGAAGCCCAAGGCAGGGGGATCAGGAGTTCAAAGTCAACATGGACTACACAATAAATACTAGGCCAGCCTGGGATACATATTGAGATCTTGTCTTAAAACCAATAAAATTAATACAAAACAAAAGATTAAAGTGATTTTAAGATCAGCAACATTTGAAGCTAAAAATTATTCCTTCTCCACACAATTTGGCTGGTTTTGTTTCAGATTGGGTCTCACTAGGCAGGCCTGGCTGGCATGGAATGCCTGTCTTGTTCAGGCTGACCTCCAACTCAGACATCTGGCTGCCTCTAATTCTGGGTGCTGGAATTAAAGGTGTGGATCACCATGACTGGTGGTTGGTTTTGATAGAGGAGAAAATACGTATTCCCTCAGGTGAGGGGTACTAGGACACGCTGGAAGACAAGTTACACAGTAAACTTGACTTCTGAATGTCTTCTTGCTGGGGCAGTGAACTGACCAAGACAATGTGACAAGGAACTCAGCTTCACCATGGGGGAAAATAATTCCTACTTTAGAAATGGAAAGAAATGGGAATGAAAGAGCTTGCAAACTGTCCGGGCTGTTAAGACTAAAGAAGGAGGGCAGTAAGCTGCATCTATGTACCTGATTCTGTTTTGCCACTCAGAAGATGTAGGGGGCAAATGTTGGTATGGACCTCCCAGTGCTGACATCCCATGAACCAGTGTGGCCTCAATCAAACTCACTTTTGCTTCTAAAGGCAAAACGTCCTGCGTATAGTAGATGACCAGGAAGCATTCATTTGCTCAATGAGTGAACAACAACAACAAAAAAAGGTGAATGAATGAACACACCTCTTCAGACAAGGTTAAAGGACTTTTCTGTACACCTGCAGCTTAAGGGCTCGCTAGTCACCTGGCCTTTCCCGCTGATCTACACTTGCCCTCCTCCCCGATTAGACTAGGGGTAACCATGATCGGTAGCATGCATGCAGCTGGAATGCGCACCGCACAGGTGGCGGGGTTCTAGGGACGGGGCGCTGGCCTGGCCCGGGGTAAGGGTTGCCCCGAGTCTGAGAAAAAAGCTAGAACAGCACACCGGAGGACGCTCGGGCCCTCCCCGTCTTCGCGGCGACACCGGAAGACACTCACGTGAGCACCGGGATGGGAGTCCATACCACGCAGTAGGGGAAGCGGCTCCGCTCCACGTCCATGGCGACGACACCGGACCCGTGGTACTGCTTCATGTCCGTCTCGGCCGCCGTCGGCGCTTCTACTTCCGCCATCCGAGGAGGGGGCGGCGGCGGCTGCGACAGGAGCGGAGAACTCCCTTCCGCTTCCGCCATGCTGCGCGCGGCCCTCTCGGCCAGGCCCAGCTCGGGAAGGCCTGGCTGCGGCGCCGCTCACCCCTGGATCGTCACTTCCGGGAGGTTAGGGGTCCACCTGGTTGGTCTTCCCTCCGGGAATTGAAGTCTCGTCCTTTCGTGCCCGGCCAGCCTAACCTCTTCCCCGCGCCTGTAGCGGAGCGTCTACACGGTCCTCAGGCAGCTCTCAGTCTAGCCCTGCGGAGACCCACAGCCAATCGCGGTTCGGTTCGCCGGCACGTGGTGCAGGCAGTATTTACCGAGCACTTCTTAGGTGCCTTCAAGCACTTGACATCCATTGTTACTACTTTCCATAAGCTGATTAGTCTAAATACAAATTTAGTTGTTTTCCTCAGGTTACAAATGAGGAACTGAGGCTTGATGAGGTGAGGGGTCGAGGTTCAAACACAAGTTTTTTGTTTGTTTTGAGACAAGGTTTCTCTGAGTAGCTTTGTGCCTTTCCCGGATCTCACTCTGTAGACCAGGCTGGCCTCGAACTCACAATGATCCGCCTGGCTCTGCCTCCTGAGTGCTGGGATTAAAAGTGTGTGCCACCACCGCCCGGCCAAACACAAGTTTTTAGATTTCCTTTGTCCTTTTTATTTTGTGACGTGAGTTACAGATAATGTAAAGGAAGGTCAGACTAAAATCTTGGTGTGTGTATGTGAGAGAGACATACACAGCGCAGTGAGCAAGGGGGCAAGACGGTACTGATGTTTGCCTCGGGCCTGGGGAGGACACGGATGCAGAGATGCAAAGACAGGAAAGCTGAGAGGGTCACTGTGTGCGGGAGAGAGAATATCATCCTGCTCGAGTAAGTCGCAGGACTTAGGTAGATAGATAGAACCTCCTTATTATTGTTTTGGGATGGTGTTTGGTTTTGTTTCGAAACTGGGTCTCACTAAGTAGCTCTAGCTCTCTTGGAATTTACTCTGTAGACCAGGCTATCCTCAAACTCACAGAGATCCGCCTGACTTTGCCTCCCGTGTGCTGGGATTAAAGGGGTGTGCCACTACGCCAGATCCTTTTTTTGTTTAATGGGAAAACCGAGGCCCTCAGCAGTTATCAGTTGCCTAAGATCACACCTGAGAACACAGAGAGGCCAGGCTCCAGTCTTGGAATCTTTTGGCTTTTAGAGGGATGCCCAGAGAGACAAGGAAGTGGGATGGGATGCAGTGGGAAGTGGGGGTTGGAACAAGAAGGGAACCAGGCTACAGGAAGGTGTAAGAAAAATGATGCAGAGAAGCAGACAGTCTCAACAGGCGGAGACTGCCTTATTGGAACAGTGGGGCTGGAGGACAGGTATATAAACACAGGAAGCTACCAGGAAGTTACAGATCTTTTCTGCGGTTTGTCTGGGACCAGAGTGAGCTGTGTTCCATACCCAGGCATATTGTTTCTGCAGGTGGAGCAGACCTGACAGGTTAGGGGTAAGCAGTTCTTTCTGGCTAGGGGCTATGACCCAGTATGGCCAGACTCGATTCCTCATGACCTAAGGCTATTAGCCAACAGAAGGTATGGGCAAGCACACTAAGGAAGGAGAAGCTGTGCCTTTGATATGATCTTCCATTAAATTACCCTTCTTTAACGGAGACCTACGGAAAGCCTGCTCTCCTGATACTTACATTTTTTTAAAAAATTTATCTGTGCTGTGGAAAATCTAAATGTCTCTGACTACACTAGCTAACACAGTTCCCAGAACTGTGCACATACCTGTTGAATGCACACTAAATGTTCCTCGATTTAGATATCTTTTAAAGCTCTCACTGGGCCAGGTGAGGGTTTAATCCTTTAATCCCAGCACTCTGGGAGCAGAGGCAGGCAGATCTCTGCTAGTTGGAGGCCAGCCTGGTCTACAGAGCTAGTCCAGTCAAGGCTACACAAAGAAAAAAAATCTCACTGGTATCATAGCTGAAACTAATTCTAATCTGCTCAAATTCCTTTGAGCACCCTGTACCTCTTCATGAGTGACCCTGTGCGGTGTGAACCCTGTGCGGTGTGAACTCTGGGCAGTGTGAACCCTGGAGGGAAGCCACCCCTCCAGCAGGGTTTCGAAGGGATTAAGTGCCCAGTACACAGTTGTCGGCTGAGTTGTCACAGTAGTTTTGGATTCAGTCACAGCAGTTGTCTAACTTCTTCTGTGCCCCGGGTCTGCCAGGAAAGTGTGTGTCTCTGATAGTCCTTTACCAGCATTGATTGTATGTTTGAATGAGTAAACACCCAAAGCAAGTCTCGGGGATCTGCCACAAAGCTGGCCGTACTAACAAAATGCCACATGTAATCTGACAAGCTTCAGTAGCTTCCCATGGCACTTAGTATAAGACACAAATATCTACCGAGGTTTTTGTTGTTGCTGTTGTTTTTCCAAGCCGGGCTTTCTCTGTGTAGCTTTGGAGCCTGTCCTAGAATTAGCTCTGTAGACCAGGCTGGCTTCCAACTTACAGAGATCCGCCTGCCTCTGCCTCTTGAGTACTGGGATTAAAGGCATGGGCTACCACTGCTATATCTATCATGTTTAATTTACAAGGCTCTGCACCTTCCAGACCGTGTCTTATCTCTTACTTCTCCACTATTGATACCCTAACCTTTGACCCCTTCCTTCCATCATCCCTTCATGAGGAACATGGCCCACACCCCACCCCCGCCTTTAATATACCCCTCTACCCACTTACACTAACTTCCATTCGTCCTTCCAGACTTAGAGGCAATGTCATTTTCTCAGCCAGCCAATTTTTGGCTTCCAGTCTGAATTAGAAAGTCCCTGTCACTCTCCTCTGGAACACGCTTTTCCACAGCACACGCACACCCATGTATTGTTTGCTTCCTCCACTGTGGAGGAATGGTTGTCTTCACTTCTGTAAACCCAGTGCCTAGTTGAGTGCTTAGTGGTTTTTTTTTTAACCAATATTCACTAAGGCAGATCTGTGACAAATACTTAGAGGCTTGGCATAATATTTTGGTAACAGACTGTTTGAGCGAAGGGACCCAGCGTATCATCTGCTACTTCTTGTGCTCTGAGCCCTTTTAAGACAGGTTCCTGGAGGCTGGTGGGCACAGCGTTTTAGTCCTATGCTCTGAGAGAGCCCTCGCCTTCTTCTTACAGCCTACATTACCCTCCCTTTGCCCTGGGTAGCTACAGAAGTCAGGACGCAAAGGTCATGTGGCTGGATAGCGAAGCCAGCTCTGACTCCTGTGGGGGCCTCTCTCCCAGGCTTGGCTTCCACTACGAGCTATCCCAGGGCCCCTTCTCTCACACCATCACCTTGGTTCTCACCCAGAGCACTCAGCTCCCTGGCCTGTGTCCTTGCCTCGCCTGCCTGTTTCTCTCTCCCCCCAGCCAGATGGATAATCTCCATCAAAGGCTATCGCTGCCTTCCAGGCTCAGAGGATCACAGCAGGGCCTGGAAGAGGCTCCTCTTACACAGAGTTTGTTTGAGGATTGATGGGGTTCAGAGCCACCCCTCCCCCAACACATACACTACCCAAAATAGGAATGACCATCTGGATCCATTTATGGGGCTGCCTGGGGGAGGGGAGGATGGCAGAGTGGAATCTGTCACGCTGGTAAACCTTTGGCGGTAAGATGCTGCCCCTTGGAAGAGTGAGCTTAGGGTGCTCCCTGTTTTGGAGGCGTCAGGACACTTCCTCAACCGACTCCATGTAGGACTCCCCAGGGCTCACAAACCTCCTCCCTCAGGGCATCTCACTCATTCTGGCATCCAAGGCTCTCCCTGGGCTGGTCCCAAATTTCCTTTCCAGGCTCATCTGTGTCCTTGCGATGTCGTGATGTCGTGATGCTGGCCTCACTGTACCTCATGCGTCCTGTCTTTGCTCACTCTGTGCTTAATCAGGAATGCCCTTTCCCTCCTCCTCAGCACCACGTTCAAGGTTCCAGGCTAATGCTTCTCCTATGCTTCCAGAGCATGAAGGCTGTTTCCACCTCCTGAATATTCATGTGTGCTTGCATTAGCATTAGCTGTTTACACGCTGGGCTGTCTCCCCCTGGAGACTGGAGACTCCTTGAGAAAGGGACTGACTGGATCTAATGGGCCCTATAGTCAGCGGGCAGAGAGGGGTTGCCCAGGGAGTGCCCTAGGAGCTATTTGTTGACCATATATGGTCTCCTTTCTGGGGAAGATGCATCTCAATCAGTAGACCTGCAAAGGTGAAGGAGCGCCCGCCCGCCCGAGTCGGGCTGCCGTGGCTGCCAGTTGGAGGAGCCCCTAGGCTGGATGCTGGGTGTGGCACCCCAGGGGTAGTGTCTTTGTGGATCTGCAGTCTTCGGCTCAGCTCCATCATTACACTCTGCTTACTAGAGACTGGATAGGTTTCTCTCCCTCTCCTCCTCTCCCCCTCTCTCCCTCCCCATCTTTTCCCCTCCCTTATCCCTCCTTTTTTTCAATCTTTCTGTCCCCATTAGGACTGTGAAACTTTCCGCAACTCAGAGGGGACTGAGGGGCCAATCATTTAATGCAAGAAGCCATTGACAACTAAGCCCTGACTCTTTAGATATCACAGCACAGCTTCCTATTGCCTCCTTTTATGGGTGAATTTACCCAAGCAAGGTTACAAACTGTACAGCGAGGGCCACAATCTAAGTCTCCCACTTTGGGACAGACAGTAAAGCATGAGTAAAACATGTGGGCTTGAGACATGGCCAGCCTGTTTAAGGTCTGAAGCCTAGCTGTCAGGGGCTACTGAAGTAGCTGAAATAGGACATCAGTTTCCTCATACTGGAGTAGGAAACAGCTGAGTAGGCAGTTCATTTGGCACAGTGCTCTGGGAACATATACAAGGCTCTGGGTTCAATCCCCGGCACTCCATAAAACTGGGCATGGAGCTGGGGGTGTGGCGCAGGGCTTTAATTCCAGCACTCTGGAGGCAAAGGCAGGAGGATCTCTGTGAGTTTGAGGATAGCCTGGTCTACAGAGTGAGATCCAGATAACTAGGATTACATAGAGCAGTGGCTCTCAACCTGTGACCCTTTAATTCAGTACCTCGTGTTGTGGTGACCACCCCAACCATAACATTATTTTCTTAATTATTTATTTCGGGTGCATTGGTGTTTTTGTCTGCATATATGTCCATATGAGGGTGTTGGATCCCCTGGAGCTGGAGTTGCAGACAGTTGTGAGCTGCCATGTGAGTGAGTGCTGGGAATTGAACCCAGATCCTCTGGAAAAAGCAATTAGTGTTCATAACCACTGAGCTTCCCAGCTCCTCATAAAATTATTTGGTTGCTACTTCATAAATGTAATTTTGCTATTGTTATGAATTATAATGTAAATATCTGATATGCAAAATATCTGATATGCAACCCCCAAAGAAGTTGAGACCTATAGGTTGAGAACTGCTGACACAGAGGAACTCTGTCTCAAAAAATAAAACCAAAAATATAAAAAACAACAAAGAATATTGGGCATCGTGGCACAAACCTGTAATCTTGACTCTTGGAAAAAGACCTTGATTCTTTTTTTTTTTTTTTTTTGGTTTTTCGAGACAGGGTTTCTCTGTGTAGCTTTGAGCCTTTCCTGGAACTCGCTTTGGAGACCAGGCTGGCCTCGAACTCACAAAGATCCGCCTGTCTCTGCTTCCCGAGTGCAGGGATTAAAGGCGTGCGCCACCACCGCCCGGCAACCTTGATTCTAAAAAGAAAAAAAATCTTATAAAACAAAACAAAACACTTGAACCTTTTATTTGTTTGTTTATTTATTTTGGTATTTTTCCAGATAAGGTTTCTCTATGTAACAACTCTGTCTGGAACTCACTTTTGTAGACCAGGCTGGCCTCGAACTCAGGGAGATCTGTCTGCCTCTGCCTCCTGAGTGTTTTGCTTGCACACATGTCTGTGCACTACATTCATGCCTGGTGCCTATGAAGGCCAGAAGAGGGTGTTGGCTTTCTTTCTTTCTTTTTTTTTTTTTTTTTTTTTTTTTTGGTTTTTCGAGACAGGGTTTCTCTGTGTAGCTTTGCGCCTTTCCTGGGGCTCACTTGGTAGCCCAGGCTGGCCTCGAACTCACAGAGATCCGCCTGGCTCTGCCTCCCGAGTGCTAGGATTAAAGGCGTGCGCCACCACCGCCCGGCAGGGTGTTGGCTTTCTTAGGACTAGGGTTACAGATGGTTGTGAGCCACCATGTGTGTGCTGGGAATCAAATCCTGGCCCTCTGCAAGAGCAACAAGTGCTCTTAACCACTGAGCCATCTCTCCAGCCAGTAAATACATTCTTTTTAAGCATGTGTGCTTTGTATCTCAAGAGGGTGTGTACATCCTGTGCCACCCTTCTCTGGCTGGCCTGTGACTTGCTAACCAGAGAGGGTAACAGTATCCATTTTGCTGCAAGAACATCCAAAGAGGTTGTTGGGGTGGGGGTTGAGGAGACAGGGGTGTACAGGAGGGATTGGCTGAGGTGGAGGCACATATTGGAGTCCAACCCACATCTGCCTGTCTCTGGTGGAAAGAGAATGATAAGAATAGGGAGAGTCAGCCTGAAACAGTAAACTACGCTTTATTTTATTTAAAGAAGTAAGTGGCAGTAGAGGGTAGGACCATGAGTGGCACATTCCTACCATGGTGCAGGATGCCTTTCATCTGAGCGCCTTCCCTGCTGGTTTCGTTAGGCCTGAGCCTGGCACATGGTAGGGCACTCACTGATGGTACAGTACTGGAGAGGATCCCGTTTCCCATTGAAGGCCAATGTTCAGGGCCACACGCAATCCACTTGCTATTCTATAACTTCCAGATAATCTGGAAGCTCTGGGCTGGCAGGAACCGGCAGGAACCAGCAGGAACCAGCAGGAACCAGCAGGAACCAGGTCTACTGTATGCATTCTCATTGAGCCAGCGGCCAGCCCAATGCCAGGCACACAGTAAGAAGCTGAAACCTGTATTAGAAATATTAACATAAAATGTCTGTTGGGGCTGGAGAGATGGCTCATCGGTTAAGAGCACTGACTGCTCTTCCAGAGGACCTGGGTTCAATTCCCAGCACCCACATGGCAGCTAACTGTCTATAACTCCAAGATCTGACCCCCTCACACAGACATACATGCAGGCAAAACACCAATGCAAATGAAATAAAAATAAATTAAAAAAAATGTCTGTTGTGTTTTAGTGAAGATAAAAACCAGGGCCTTGGGCATGCTAAGAAAATGATTAAAAAATTTTTGATTTATTTTTAAAGATATATTTTATTTTCATGAGTGTTTTGCCTATATGTCTATATGGGCACCATGTGCATGCCTGGTGCCCTTAGAGGCCAGAAGAGGATGTTGGATCCCCTGGAACTTGAGTTACAGATGGTTCTGAGCACCACGTGGGTGCTGGGAGCTTCCTGCAAGAGTAATTTACCAACTGCTGAGCCATCTCTCCAGTCCCAAGAAAATGACTCAAAGAACTGGTCTAGGAACTGGAGATCAGGATTTAGTCCCGAAATTGCTTCGTCCTCTGTGGGGCCTGAGGCAAGCCATCCTTTTCCCTTTCTCTTTGGAATTCATTGTTCATGCTCATATAATCTGATCATGGCCAGACTAGTGGTTCTCACCTCTGGCTTCACCATAGAAGGAACCTGGAATGGTTCTAAGTAATGTGTGGATGCCTGGGCTCTACTTTAGACAAATCAGTACAGAAGCTCTGGGGAGGGGACGAGGAAAGTATTTAAAAGATCCTAGGTGGTCCAGAGTACAGCCAGGCCTGAGACTCACGGAACAGCTAACTTGTCTCTGAGGTTCTGCATCCACATTTGGGCACAGCCGATAAAGAGGGAGGCCATGGCAGGCTCTGGGGCTACACCTGCCCACCATGAACACAGACACCTCTATGTGTCATGTCTGCTTTGCTGTGCATTTTCACTGTGTGTGCTTATCTGAGCTCCAGGCTCTCATCAGCAGGACCAGCAAGAGCTTTGGATGAGACACAGGAGCAGAACACTTTACAAATGGAACACTGCTGATCCTCTTTATACTTCTGCCTTTCCCAGAGCCACATAGCTGGAATCATAAAACATTTTGCCTTTACTGATTTAACTATGCATTTATTCTATGCACATTAAAATATTTTATATGTGTGGTAGTTTGAATGTATTTGGCTCATAGGTAGTGGCACTATTAGGAGGTGTGGCTTTGTTGGAGTTGGTATGACCTTGTTGGAGGAAGTGTGTCACTGTGGAGGTGGGATTTGAGGTTTCCTGTGCTCAGGATACTGCCCAGTGAGTCAGTCGACTTCCTGTTGCCTGCCCATTGAGCTGTAGGACTCTCAGATCCAGGACCACCTCTGCCTACACGCTGCCATGCTCCCCATTATGATGATAATGGACTGAACCTCTGAAACTTAGCTGCCACCTCAATTAAATGTTTTCTTTGTAAGAGTTGCCATGCTCATGGTGTGTCTTCACAGCAACAAAGAGGCCTAAGCCAATATGTATGGGTGTTTTCTCTGCTTGGGTCTGTGTACCATATGTGAGCCTGGAAATGCCTGAGGCCAGAAGAGAGCATGGGATCCCCTGGGACTGGAGTTACAGACTGTGAAAGCTGCCCTGTAGGTGCCGGGAGTTGAACCTGGCCAGTCTCCTGGAAGAGCAGCCAGTGCTCTTAACCGATGAGCCATCTCTCCAGTCCCAATTGTTTTTTTCCTGAGGTAGGATAGGTACTGTTCGTGTTGGCCTTGAACTCTGAGCTCAGGCCACCCTGCTTCAGTCTCCTCAGTAGCTGGGACTACAGGAACACGCCACAGCACACAGCTAGATCCCACTTATTTATTTGTAATTTATTTTTGTGGCTCGCAGAGACCCGCCTGCCTCTGTCTCCTGAGTACTGGGATAAAAGGCTACCATGCCTGGCTTCTTTTTTTCTTAATATATATTTGTATGTATACGAAAAATGCCCCCCCCTTTTTTTTTTTCAGGAACATTCCACTGTATGGTTGTAGTTAATCATCTGACCTTTTGAAGTACATGTTGGTTGATTTGTTTGGACAATCGTGAACAAAACACTTATAAACACACATGTTTTTACATAGAAGATTTTGTCTCGTTTTGGTAAATACCAAGGAGTATGATTGGATTGTGTAGTATACTATTGGGTGGTAGCCGGGTGAAGGTGGCTCACACCTTTAATCCCAACAGTGAGTTCTAGGATATCCAGAGCTACACAGAGAAAGCCTGTCTCAAAAAACAAACAAAAGAACAACTGTGAACTGTCCTCAGACATGGGTACATTAGCTAGGTGTTGTGGGATCTTCTAATTCCAGCACAGGGAAGGTATTAACAGAAGGCTCATAAACCTGGGCCACACAGAGTTCCAAGCCAGCCTAGGCTATGTAGAAAGGCCCTGTTTTGGATTATCTGAATATAGTTTTGCATTTTTCCAGCAATGAATAAAGTTCCAATTGCTCCACATCCTTGTCAACACTTAGTACTGTCATTTGGTTTCCACCATCCTGATAGGTGTGTATTGTTTTCTGTTATTTTGCTATTCTGTAATGACATGTTGTACATTCTATAGCACTGGCCGGCCTGGAACTCCTTATGTAGACCAGGCTGCCTTCAAACTCAGAGATCCTCCTGCCTCTGTCTTTTGAATATTGGGATTAAAGACATATGCCACTACACCTGTCATATTAACTATCTTTTCACAATGCTTATAAAACGTGCTCGGTGAAGAATCATTTTAGATCTTTTTGGGGGGTGAGGTGGAGTTTGAGACAGGGTCTCTCTAATACATAGCTCTAGGTGTCCTGGAACTATGTAGACTGGGCTGGCTTCAAACTCACATAGATCTGCCTGCCTCTGCCTCCTGAGTGTTGAGTGTGTGCCACCATGCTTGGCTTTTTAAAATATTTATGTTTATGTGTATGAGTGTCAGCGTGTGTGTATGTGTGCACACTACGTTCATGCAGTGCCCAAACAGGCCAGAAGAAGGTGTCAGATGCCCAGTAATTAGAGTTGAGACCCACCATGTAGGTGCTGGAAACTGATCCCAGGTCCTATGGAAGAACAGCCAGCGCTCTTAACCACTGAGCCTTCTCTCCAGCTCCTGCTTAGATCTTTCCCACTCCCCTCTGCCCACCCCATCCCTTCTGAGGCAAGATCAGCTCAGGCTGGCCTCAAACTCCTGACCTCCTTGCTTTTACTTTCTTTCAACTGCTGAATTACAGGTGTGAGGGCACCACCTCACCTGGCTCAAAATTAGAGTCCTTTGGAAGTAGGTGTGACGGCTCAGGCCTGCTGCTTCAGTACTTCAAACTGCTGGGAGTACCGGCCAGCCTAGGCTGTACAGTGTGGAGCCATTTGAAAAAAATAAGACAAGGGCTGGAGAGATGGCTCAGCGGTTAAGGACACTGACTGTTCTTCAGGAGGTCCTGAGTTCAATTCCCAGCAACCACATGGTGGCTCACAACCATCTGTAATGAGATCTGGTGCCCTCTTCTGGCCTGCAGGGACACATGCAGGTAGAACACTGTATACATAATAAATAAATATTAAAAAAGAAAAAATAAGACAAAACCAGCAAGCTGGACTTGGTGACCTATGCCTGTAACCTATGTGCTTGGGAGCTGACAGCAAAGGTCAAGGAGTTCAAGGCCAGCCTAGGCTCCAAGAGACCCTGTCTCAAAATACAGGAACTGGCCTAAGGGAGCTCTCTGCATATTTCACACCCAAGTCCTTTGGTTTGGTTTTTCATTCTTTTATAGTGTCCTTTGCTGAGCCATTTTTTAATTTGGATGAAGTCTTACCTACCGATTTTCCCCACTGATCTGATTTTTGATGTTGTATCTAAAAACTCAAGGTCACATAGATTTTGTTATTTTCTGTAAAGTTTTACTGTTTTTGACACAGGTCTGTGTAGCTCAGGCTGATCTCAAACGAGATCCTTTTGCCTCAACCTCATGTACCTGGCATTACAGGAATAAACTACCATGCCTAGATTTTATGCATAGTTTGAGGGTTTTTTTTTTTTTTTTTTTTTTTTTTGAGATAGTGTTTCTCTGTGTAACAGCCTTGGCTGTCCTGAAACTTGCTTTGTAGACCAGGCTAGCCTAGAACTCAGAGATCACTCTGTTTCTGCCTCTGGAATGCTGGGATTAAAGGTGGACTGGAGAGATAGGTCAGAGGTTAAGAGTGCTTTCTGCTCTTGCAGAAGAGGTCCCAGCACTCACATGGCAACTTATAACCACCTTTAACTCCTGTTCCAAGAAATCCAATGCCCTCTTCTGGCCTCTGGGGTCACCTGAACTCATGTGGTGCACACGAATGTGTGCAGGTGTGCACACATACACAAAATACAATAGCCTTTAGATTTTTATTTCTTGACATGTGAGTGTCCAGTTGTTCTTATCAAGTGGATTTTAGAAAGAGTATACTTTCCCCCATTGAACCAACTGTTCCTTCACCAAAGACAAGTTGGCTATATTTATGTGGGTCTGTTTGGGGGCTGTTAATCCATTTCTTGCCAGTATTGTCCTGTCTTTATTACTGTAGTGGATTTTTTTTTTTCTTCCCGAGACAGGGTTTCTCTGTGTAGCTTTGAGCCTTTCCTGGAACTCATTTGGTAGCCCAGGCTGGCCTCGAACTCACAGAGATCCGCCTGGCTTTGCCTCCCGAGTGCTGAAATTAAAGGCGTGTGCCACCACTGCCCGGCCATTACTGTAGTTTTTAGTACACCTTGCAGTTGGGTTTTATTGCTCCTTCAATTTGGTTCTTCAGTATTGTCTTGGCTATTGTGAATCTTTTACTTCTCCATACACACCTTAGAAGCGTTCTGCTGATATGCATAAAATAACTTGCCAGCACTTTTAGAAATTGTTTGTTGAAGTTATAGATCAAGTCAGAAATGGCTGACACATTAATGTTAAAACTTCTTAACTATAAGCAAGAACAATCCATTTAATTTTATATTACCAATTTTGAATTTTTATAATATAGCTCTCGTACTGCTGGGCATGGTGGCACACACCTGTAGTCCCAGCACTCGGGAGGCAGAAGCAGTAGATCTTTATGACTGGAGGCCAGCCTGGTCTACAGAGTGAGTTCCAGGTCAGCCGAGGCTACATTGTGAGGGCCTGTCTCAAAAACACAAATAATGTTTCATATGTGTGTGTGGAGTCACTCTGTACATTTTGTTAGATTTCTAAGAATTTAAATTTATTAATGTGTAAGTATGTGTGTGCGCGCATGCCAGTGAAAACCG
Organism: Peromyscus eremicus; assembly: GCF_949786415.1. Taxonomy (NCBI): domain Eukaryota; kingdom Metazoa; phylum Chordata; class Mammalia; order Rodentia; family Cricetidae; genus Peromyscus; species Peromyscus eremicus. The sequence continues at coordinate 144,167,536 of NC_081417.1, forward strand.
GAAGAGGGCATCAGATTCCCCAGAGCTAGAGTTGGAAAGCTCTGAGCGGCCCAATGAGAGTGCTGAGAACCAGACTGTGTTCTTCTAGAAGAGCAGAAAGGACTCTAACTGCTGAGTCACCTCTACAGCCCCATTCCTAAAGATTTAAAAAAAATTTTTTTAGTAGCCAGGCAGTGGTGGCACATACCACCAGCAGAGGCAGGTGGAACTCCAGTTCCAAGGCCAGCCTGGTCTACAGAGGGAGTTCAAGGACAGCCGGGGCTACACAGAGAAAACATTTCAAAAACAAACAAACAAACAAACAAACAAACAATCTTGTTGGGGAGTTGAAGAGGTGCTTTGGGAGTAGTGAAACTACCCTGTATGGCAGTGTGATAGTGATTATCTGAAGTCTGCTTCTGTAATCTGTACAGTGCAATAATCAAAATGTAATCAACACCGGTTCATCCACGGTAACAAATGTGTCACAGTGCTATGGCTTGGATAAGAAATGCCCAGCTAGGGGCTTGGTGAGATGGCTCAGCAGTTAAGAGCACTGGCTGCTCTTTCAGAGGTCCCAAGTTCAATTCCCAGCAACCACATGGTGGCTCACAGCCATCTGTAATGAGATCTGGCGCCCTCTTCTGGCCTACAGGCAAACATGCAGACAGAACACTATGCATAACAAATAAATCTTAAAAAAAAAAAGAAAGAAATGCCCAGCTAGGTGGCACTACTGATAGGTGGCTGGGTCTTGAGGGTGCTAAATTCATCAGTGGTTAATCCATCAATTGTGGGGTGGGTGTTTTCCTTTTTATCTCTCTGCATCCTGGTTACTATGAGGTGGGTGACCTCCCTCTGCTCCTTATCCTGCGTTTTTGCTTTGCCACAGGCTGAAAGGTAATGGGACCAGCTGTCCATCACCCAAAGCCTATGAAACCACGAAGCAAAAGAAACCTTTCCTGCTGTTTGTTTTTCTCGGGCATTTGTCACAGCAACCAGAGTGACCAATATATAGACTAGTGCAAGGGGGTCAGTGACAGGGACACACTGTGCTGTTTCCTTTTCTCTGTGGTGTAGACATGCACGTGTGTAGACCAGAGGTTGGTGTTGGCTGTCTTCCTCTAGGGCTCTCCTATTTTTTGAGACAGGAGCTTTGTATCAAACCTGAAGCTTACTAATTCAACTCGACTATCCAATCAGCAAACCCTCTGGATCTTCCTGTCTCTGTCACCCCAGAACAAGGACTACAGCTGCATGCCACATTTGGGTCCTTATACCTGTGTGGCATGAGTTTTACCAACTAAGTCATCCCCCCGGCCCCTCAATTTTCTGTAAGCCTAAAACCACTCTAGTGGGGGAAAGGGGCACCAATGCCAAATAAAAGGAGCTCCTGGTAAAACTCTTAAAATTTCTTCCTCACCAAGCATGGTGGCCTTAATCCCAGCACTCGGGAGGCAGAAGCAGGTGGATCTGTGGTGTTTGAGATCAGTTTGGCCTATACTGTGAGTCGTAGGACAGCCAGGGCTACAGTGAGACCCTGTCTCAAAAAACCACCATGCGTCTCACTTACTGTTTGATTACTTATTTCTATTTCGTGTGTGCAGGTGCACCACATGTGTGCAGTGCCCATGAGGCCAGAAGAGAATGTTGGGTCTCCTGGAACTGGAGTTAGAGACGGTTGATGTGTGTGTGCTGGGTACAGAGCGCAGGTCCTCTGCGGGATCAAGTGCTTATATAACCACTGAACACTTCTCCCACCATCTTGGTAAATTCTAGTGGCTCCTCCTTGTCTATAGAACCAAGCCTGTGGTCTCTCATTGAGGACATGGAATCCTCCGGTTAACCCCTCCTGTTCACCATCTGCAATCTGGGTCCCCAGAGAAACACACACCACTGCATTATTTCCTTGCCCTGGGACACTGTACCTCTCTCAAATGGTCTGGAAATATCTTGAGGCTTCTGGAGACTTAATTTGGGAACACAGGGTCTTTGTCTGGTCTGTCTCCTGACCTGATGAGATACAGCCAGCTAGCCCAGCTTGGTTCTTCCTGCAGCTACAAAGAGAAGATTCTCAAATTTCACAGTGGAACTGTTCCCCTGGCACTAAGAGCTCCTAAACTGTATCAAGGGACCTTATGGGGTCCTGGCAGGGTGTCCACAACAAACAGAAGTATTTTAAATTTGAGAGATACCAACATCTATGGGCTGCAGAGAAAGCGACCAGCTTGAGGTAGTCTTCAGTCTCATTATGAGACTGCATTGTACTGCTTTTGACTACATCATTTCAAGAAGTTGAGTTATAGCTGGGTGTAGCAAGATACACCTTTAATCCTGGCGCTAGGGAGGCAGGCAGATCTCTATCTACCAGGACAGCCAGGGCTACATAGCAGATCAACCCTGTTTAAAAAAAAAAAACAACAAAGTTGGTTTTTTAGCAGTCACTATGATAAAAAGCAAATCAATGTGGAAGTGGAAGTGAGTAGTGGTGTTTGCTTTGAATAAAAGTTTGAGAAGCTGTGCAGCACCCAAGTACCTGGATCTCATCCGTAACTATTTAAGAAAAAACTAGGGCTGGGGGTGGAGATCAGTCAGTGGACAGTGCTTGCCCAGCATACCCGATGCCCTGGGTCCATCCCTAGCACGCAATAAACTGCATCACATTAGCTGGGTGTGGTGATGTACACCTGTGATCCCAGCACTCAGGGGTTGGAGGCAGGAGGAGGATCAGAAGTTCAAGGTCATCCTGGCCTACATAGTGAATTCAAGGCCAGCCTGTACTATGAGGTCCTGTCTCAAGTGTCTCCTAATTTATGTGCATTATTTTTAAAAATATAACTAATTTGGTAGGACATAAAAACTCCTATGTGATTTGACTTACATACTTAATACATGAACTCAGCCATTTTTTGCTTTGGGGGTGGCTCTATGAAAAATTACTGTGATGATGGTGCTGTAAGCTGAGAAATTCTGGAATCTTCTGGTTTAAGAAATCACCAAATCTGGGACATAGGAAAAAAACAAAAACAAAAAACAAAACGAACTTGTGGATTCTAAAATCCATTTAGTAGGCTACAATTAGAATTCTTTTCTGCAGTAAGACACAAGGCATGTGTCAAGGGCAACACTACTGGGTTATAACACACACACAAGAAACATGTGCCTTCTGGACCCTAGAGTGGAATCTGTATTTCTGACTTAGGTTCTAGTTGAAGGAATCTGAAAAACTACTAAGATTTGAAATCCCTCATTTCACAGGGAGAAAGCCAGTGAGGAAAAGCTGATTATTGCCAAATCACAGCCATCAGCTCTGGGCTTTGTGCTCGGCCTGCTGGGCTGAGTGGCTGCTGCTCATGATGACTCTCACAAGGAGGTTTCACTCTGCAGAGGTGTGGCTGCTCCAGGTCGGAGAGGTACGGAGGGACTCAAGACCCATTTGTAGCTCAACAAATGCCACCAGTCACAACTAGAACAAAATGGTTTTAATCAATTGCGTCAGTCACCCTCACTCTCCTGGGAGCAGAGCAACAAAAAGGCTCGGCTCCTGCCCCCAGAGGACAGTAAGGCTTGTGTGTCTCTCCACACTGCAGGGCCCAGGCTAGGCAGCTGGGCGGGAGCCAGGAGGCATGGAGGGAAGAGATGGCAGGTGGCCTGAACACAGGAAAGCAAAGGGACCCTGGCCAGTTCTTGTGCCCCAAGGCCTAGCTCAGCACTCCCTCTCCCCCTCCCTGGCTTGAGAAAGGTCATGAGGAAGAGACAGGGGAGCAAGTCCCAGCAGCAGGAGCAGCAGCAGCAGCTGTTCCCTTCACCAATAAATACACTTCATTACCAAGCTACAAGAGAGGGGTGGGCAGAGGGCCTGGGGTGGGCAGGAAGGGGAGAAGCTGCCACCTGTGTCGCTGAGATTAAAGCAATGAGAATGGTGCCAGACCCCCACCACTAGCCTCAGCCCCCTAGTCTTCTGAAAACTGTGAAAAAGCTTTTAACATGGCCCTCCTGTCTCCAGGCTGCTCAGAAGCTTGACTGAGAGGAGGCACCTGGCAGAGACAGGGCTGAGGGAGGGAGAGAGGGAGGGAGGAGGGAGAGAGGGAGGGAGGAGGGAGAGAGGGAGGCTGCTTCTCCTCAGAGGCTGCAGCTGGAGGGCTGCAGCCCAGAAGAAGCACACAGGGCCGGGGTTGGCTGGGATGAACCAACTCCCACCTTCAGAGCAGGAGCCAAGCGGGCAGAGGGAGAGGGACTTGGTGGTGGAGTGGCCGCGGTGTCCAGTGTAAAGCTTGGGGGCTGCTGAGGAGGGTGGCTGAGCTAGGGACTTTCCTCCCCCCTCCCCCCAGAGCAGCAGGGGACAGAGAAAAGCCATCACTTCTTTGGTCTTTGTGGCGGCTCAGCACATGGGTGGGAAGGAGGGCAGAGAGGGCGAGAAGGGCCCTTAGGAAGCGCCACCTCAGCAGAGTAGGCCTGGCTGGGAGCTCTGGCAGAAAGGTCACAGTGAGGCCAAGGAGCGCCCCAGGGGAGTGGCCATGGCGCAGAAGTCCTTGCATGGGCAGGTGGGTGGGGATGAGGTGCCCCACCTCCTGTCACATCATAGAAAAAGGCAAAGCCCCCAGAAACAGCCTAGGAGAACAGGCCCAGGAGGGGATGAGGAAGCTCCTCTGCCACCAGGGCAGGTGGCCTGACCTTGCCACTCCAGGGCTCCCATCTTTCCTATGCTTTCACCCTAACACTGGTGGCTGTGAAGGGACCTTCCAGAAAGACCACCGGGGAGCTAGCCCTGTAGGCGGGGAGCAAGAGTGGCAGAGGGCCAAGGCAAGGCTCTGCTGGCGGCGGGGGGCTCCGCCCCCTCTCTGCGGCCTACTGAAGGGCAGGGCAGCCCTTGAGGACAGCCTCAGCTCTGCCTCCCCACTGGAGGCAGAGGGGGTTGTGAAGGGCCAGAGCCTTCCAGAGACACAGAAGCAGGAGTGAGGGCATACCGAGGGGCTTCCCCACCTGCTTTTCTGCTCAGGGCTGGGGACAGTCAAGGGACACTCAGCCCAAGAGTCTGAAAGCCAGCAAGTTGCAGCGATCCCCACCCACAATGCCAAACTAACAAACAAAACAGGGAAATGAGAAATGGGGGGAAGACAAAGCGAACAGAAGCCAGTCCCTCCTCTCCTCACGCCCAGCCGGGGCTGGGCTAGGAACATCTAGCTGGGCCGGCACTGCACCTGGCCCTCTGAGCTGTCCTCATCGTCAGAGGCCCCAGCACCCCCACTGCTCAGGCCTGTGATCCGGTAGCCCATGTCCAGCAGCATCGCCTCCAAGGGATTGGCATTCATGCGCCGCTGGTTGGCCTGAGAGGCACCCTCCATATCCTCCACCACTCGGCCTGTGAGGTCTTCACTCTGTCAAGGAAAGACAGTGTAGTGGGCTCAGGCGGAGGGCCAGCAGGACACGAGGGAGGGCGTGGCATGTGCGTGCACAGGGCTGGGGAGGGAAACACACGTACTGGGACATATAAGAAGAAATACCCACTTCAGAATATGTAAAAGAGGGGCCGGAGACATGGCTCACGGTTAAGAGCACTGACTGCTCTTCCAGAGGACCCAGGTTCAATCCCCAGTACCCACATGGCAGCTCACACCTGTCTCTAACTCCAATATCTGATACCCTCACACAGGCAAAATATCAATATACATAAAATAAGAATAAATATTTTTAAAAAGAATATGTAAAAGAGATCACACTAGTGTTATCTATGGGGCACACAAGGAAAAACACACTGGGAGGGGATATGTACACAGGAATACATGTTGGGGGGTGCTTCCCATCAGGATATTATGTGTAGATGGAGAACACACGGGTGGGTCGGGGACCAGATGCAGCCCCCTACCCTACCAGCCTTCCTTTATCTTTTCTCTGTCAAGGAAGGCTCCTATGGGGTCCCTTCTATAAAAGTCACAACAAGTCAGTTCTGGATTCAGATCTACTCTGTGACCTTTGGTCTGCCAGCTGCCTCTGGAAGGCTCACCTGCCTACTGGCACTGAGAGCAGAGGAGGCCACACTGACCTAAGTGTTCTGTGGGCAAGACTGACCTCACAGCATCCTCTGGAGTTGTATCACCCCTGTGGTTGAGCGAAAGGGTAGACCTCAAACTTAAGGTAGTCAGATTCCAAAGTCTGTGGACATTGCTGGGACTCGAGGAGTCAGTCTTAAAAGAGCTTCTGGGCAGATACGTCACAGAAGCCTAGGAAGGGAACGGCCTCTGGGGAGCGTGAAGCACCCCCATGAGAGGCCCATCTCGCTCTGTCTTTCTTCTTGCACCTGCTCTTGGTGGACAGGCATTTCACCTTCACGGCTAGCTCAGGGATATGCTCCAAGAATGCAAATGCCAATCTCACCCCAGAAGTGCCCACTGCATTTAGGGCTCCCCGGGCCTGTATAGCTTACTCACTTTCCCAGCACTGAAGCTCAGCCCTGAACACAGTCCCTGCTCCCTGTTGTCTGGCTCTGGCTACCTGGCCTGCGGCCTCACCTCTGGCCGTGGGTTCCATAGTCGCACAACCGGGTCGATGCCACTGGTGGCCAGGAAGCAGTAGCTGGGGTGCGGCTGCAAGCAGTTGACGATGGACTCATCCCCCTGGAGCACTCGGACTAGGTTGGTGGTCTCCTTTTCCCAGACGAAGAAGGAGCCATCGTCGGAGCCACTGACGATGTACTGAGCGTTGCTGGCAGGGGACAAAGGGCAGGGAGGTCAGATGGGAGACTGCCTAAAGTCTCAAGTAAAGGCTTGAGGGAAAAGGCCACGCCAGGGACCACTCAGTCCCCCACACTCAGGAGCTGCCCTTGACTCAGAACTCTACTATGCAAACTGGCTTGCTCCTCCCATACGCAGGAACTAGTCATTACTGTGTTAAAACCCAACATCAGTCAGGCAGTGGTGGTGCACACCTTTAATCCCAGCACTCAGGAGGCCGATCTCTGTGAGTTTGAGGCCAGCCTGGTCTACAAAGAGAGTTCCAGGGCAGCCAGGGCTACACAGAGAAACTCTGTCTCGAAAATCAAACAAAAAACCAAAACAAAACAAAAAAATAACCCAACATCTGTGACTCTCTGGGTCCCTCCAAGATAGTACCACAGTATCCCCAAGGTACATTGTTACCTCCGTGGTGTAGGACCAACTCTTGTATCTATCTTAGTTCCCTAAGAACACTCTCATCTAGCTAAGTCTTCCCTCAGCAATCCAAGACTTTTTGGGTCCAGCTATCAAATCCTACAGCACATCCACAACACAGCCCTCACACACTGTGGACATTTAGAGGAGATCTTGGTGGAGACTCTCTTGCTTTATGTCCATGTGTCTCACCTACCCAAAGGGTAAAAACAAAGAAAGGATGGGGTTAGGGTGGGAGTGTCTGAGAATACCTAGAGCCTGGTCCTGAGCACAATGGTCTGAGGTACCCAGCCTCTCTGACAGTTCTCAGCAGCAGAGAAAAGCTCTCAGTGTCCAGGTAAGGCAAGCAAGCTCTAGGATACTAGACAGAGTGGGGAGCTGGGGCAGAGGAGATTGTTCCAGGCCCAGTGCTGGGTGCTGCACTCAGGCCAGTCTGTGATGACTCCGTGAGTGCCATGGCTTCACTGAACAGACAAACACCAGCAGAGGTACCTAAGGGGCCAGAGGCAGAGCCAGGCCGAGTAGCCACACCCCACCAACTCCCGCTGACACCTGACAACAGCACCCTCCTCCTGCCCAGGGCCTCAGACCTGCCAAAGAAATTGGCCTCCTTGATGTCTGTCGTGGTGTTGCAGTGGCCACAGTAGCGGAACTGGTAGTCGTAGCTCCGTTCCCGGAGCACCATTTCATCTTCCGAGATGGAGTCCTTGCGACTGGTGCTTCGCAGGCGAACTGGACCACCACCAGCTGCCTTCTTCTCCTCTGGGGGCAGAGATGGAGGAGGAGAGCTGAGAGGCTTCCCTCCAGTCCTCACTGTTTCCTCTAGCTGTGCCGTTCACAGCCCACCTCCACCCTCGCTCCGGATGTAAGGCTGCAGGGTTCTGTTTAAGCCTGAGCAGCGTTCACCGTACGCACAGACCCCGTGCTGGTTATCTGCCCCCAGTGAGCCCATTTTCCATGTCTGCAGCCCATGTTACCAAACAAGAGGAAGTGGGCAGGCTCTGGGTGCCCTCCGCAGAGGCCACTGGTCTGGAGGCTGGGCTCTACCCGTGGCCACACAGTGAGTTCTGCCTGGTGGAGCTGGGCTGGGAACTACGCGTGTCCACTGCCCCTGCCGCCATGTCTGCCACACTCGCAGACGGGAACAAAGGCACAAACAGCATCGCTCTCCCCAGCGAGCTGCCAAGGCCCCGTCTGGGAACAGGTGGGAAGGGCCAGCTGGAGCCCACACAGCCTGCCTGGGCTCAGATGACCTCTGTACTGGTGTCCTGAATGCTCTCACTACCCTACCAGAGGCGGCTTTCAATGGGAGGTGCTGGCACGCCCACTCCTCAGGTGTGGAAACTTAATTTCAGGGGTCAGCAGACTGTCTTAGGCCACGGGGTTTCTGAATGTGCATCTGAAGCCAGGGTTTTCCCATCGCAGAACCACACCCTTTCCAGACCATGGAGCCCCAGGGAGGTAGTCCATGGCAACCTCTCCTCGGCACTCACTCACCACCGTCATTTTTGGAGAAAAGGGCAGCTGTGATGTCCCGACCCAATGCATCACAAGCACTGCTGTGGGCCTGTTCTGGGAACTTCCCTTTGAAGTCGTCCAGGCACTCCAGAGCCTCAGCCACATACTTCAGTTCAAAGAGGCATCGGGCCAGACGGAAGTGTGCCTTCAGGTGGCAAGGGTTCAAGGAGATGGCCTTGAGGCAGTCTCGGAGAGCATCATAGTGGTCACCATCCCTGGGAAGGTAGAAGAATACAGCGTAGAGGTGGGGCCTTGGCACAAGCCCAAGGTTCCCACTCAGTCTCCTCTAACAGACTTCAGGGTTAGGAGACATGGAAATGAAGCCTTGGCTTAGCCCAGTCCTCCCTCCTCCCTGGAGATGGAGCAAGCTAAGCAACAGCCAGGCACGCTGAGGTTTGAGACGGTAAAAAGCAGTGCCCGGCTGCCCTCTGTCGGCCACAGACGGAACTGTGCGTGGCTCACCTCAGGCACCCGCAGCTCTGCAGCAGAAGGCCTGGCATCTTGCCCACCTCAGACTCCCCAAGCCCTCCTTCTCTTTTCCTTCATCCACCTCCTCAAATCCCCCTGCTGTCCTTCAAAGCTACGTCCAAGGCAGGGGGCCCTCAAGGACAGTTCTGTGGTCTGGAGAAGCCAGAAGTGCTAGGCCGGGGGCTCAGGGTCTGACCAGCAGGCAGTGTGCCCTCAGCCAGACCCCCCTCTGTCCTGGCTGACTGATCTGCAGCAGCTGTGGCCTCCACCTCCTGGGGCTGCAGGATGGGGCCTGTCTGGCAAAGTCAGCTCTCTGGAAGCTGACGGTGAGGGGCTGTGCACGCCAGGAGCTCCAAATCCTCTCTACTCATTTCTCCGGTGGAAAAGTATGGAGAAAGGAAGTGGAGACGCTTTGTAATGGAGGGGAAAGGGAGAGGCCCTCATTTTCCTGCGCTGAGCCTCCCCTGACACCAGATCTTTGCCTCTCATCTGTAGAGCCAAACAGCAACGGGGGCCATTTTCCCCTTTAGAAAGGTGTATTTGTCCGTTTTCTCAGTGTGAGGGAGTGAAGCCTCCCCATCCCTTCCTGCTAGGCTGGGGTGGGCCTATCATAAAGCCAACGGGGCCTCCACCAAGGAAGGGTACAGGTCACAATGTTCCTGTATGGCCAAAGTCGGCCTGTCACAGAAGATGCCTCCTGACCCTCCTCTGGCCAGGTAGTCAGAAGGAACGGCCAGCCCTTGGAGTAGCCAGTGGACTAGGAACCAACAGCTAAGCAATGTGGGGCAGGCAGGAAACGGAGCTGCTCTGATGGTGTGTGCTGCGTCAGAATGAGTGGGTATGATGAAGGGGCAGGCAGGCGCAGTTTAGAAACCCAATTACTGCCTGCAAGGTGTCCCTTCTGAGCTCCTAGCAAGAGCCAGACCAGAGACCAGCCAGGAGCCAGAGGGTGGTCTGTTTCCAGGAGCAGATGGTAGCCCTGGGGAGACTGGCCTGGGACAGAATGTGACATTCTTGGGGTCACTGGCAGGCATGTGGGAATGGAAAGAAAAGAGCAGACTGGCCGCAGGGCTCAGCCATCCTCCATGCACTGGCAGATCAGTCTCCCTGAAGAGACAGCCCTCTGCACATCGCTGCTCCAATCTCCAGTGGCTGCCCATCACACGGAATCAAGGCCAAACGCCACCCTCTGCATTCCAAGCCCTTTCCAGGCAAGCCCCAGGCTACCTCACAGACTCATCCCCTGCCAGTCCTTTCCAGAACCCTGTGCTCTAGCCAAATGGATTTGCTGTTCTGAAGCAGGCTCTTCAGTCAGTCCCCCGCCCCCACGCCTTTGTTCCCACCATTTTATCTCCTGCGATGTCCTTCCCCACAGTCCTCGCCTCCCCCTCATCTCCTTGTGTGAGCTGCCCACACTTCGAGCCCATTCAGACACCACGGCTTTCTGAGCCTTCCCTGGTCCTGAGCTGAGGTGACTCAACTCTTGCTGATGCCCACAGACCAGACCTGCCGCCTCCTGCATCTGTCATAGCTTTCATGCTGAACTACGGCACAGACTTTATCCTTGTCCAGCAGCTGGGCACTCCAGGGCACAGGGACTCAGAGGGACAGAACTCTGTTTCCCCAGTACCTAGCACATTAAGTAGGAGCTCAGAAAGCAAGCTGTGAATGAGGAGATCACCAACTTTTCTCAGTAAAAATACTGACACGAAGCAGAGCTCCCAGTCAAGTTGAGATGAGAGCTGCCACATCCTACCCACCCATTGGAACAGAGAGGTGACACACCTCAGATGGCCCCCAGACAGTCCTCTTCTGAATGTGGGTGCTACCTGATCCCTGGGGAAACTCCTGATGCTTAGGCTGACTTCTGCGTGTGTGGCGTCTTCCCCGCCCCCACCCTGCTGACTTGGGTGGGTTTCTGAAGCTTCCCCCAGGCCTGCCTAGTTTCAGCCAGACGATGGCACACCAGCTGGCCTGTCTGTCTGGGCAGAGCCGACGGATGCCAGACGGAGCAGAAATGGCTGTGGGCCCAGCTCTATCCATCTCTAGTCTTGGCCCTGGCTGGGGGATGGGGGTCCGCCTGCCTACTTGTCTGATGGTACCACGGGCAGCACCGAGACCCTGGTGGTCTCTGAGGGGCTTCTTAGGATCTGGACCTATCCTTTTACCACCAGTCAGTGTATCCCAACATAATCTATACTTGACTTCAGATCTTGAGGTCTAGTTTGTACTTGGTCCAGTGAGTGGGTATAAGAACCCAGAAAACAAATGCAGGGCCACTGAGCTGCAGAATCATTTTATGAAGACACAAACTGAGTTCACCAAGCTTCTCAGCTGCATCTACTGGATTCCATTGTTGTTTCAAGGCCCAGTTCTCTAGTAATTAGTATCAACAATTTCTCAAACCCTACTTCAGTCACACTTTGTAACAAAGCACTGTGTGCATTTCTTGTGAACATGCACCTCTAAATCTCTTGGTGCTTGAAATAAGGACCCAACTACCTTCAGCCTTAGAGGTGGAAAGGAGTGGCCTACGTTCAAGAAGCCCCAAGAGGTAGCAGGCTGCCAACGCCACCTTCTCTGGATGCTGTAGCAATTTGGTTCCACGGTCCACTTGCCTCAGGCCTTGTCCTGACCCTGGTCCCTCCACAGTGCCCGCCCACTCACCACTTGCGCTTCATGTAGGCAGCAGCTCGGTTTCCATAGAGCATAGCATTGTGAGGGGCCTTCTGCACGGCCTTGCTGTAAAGCTGGATGGCCTGGGTCCACTGCTGGCAGGCAAAGGCCTCATTGGCTTGCTGCTTCACACGTTCCAGGTATGGGGGCAGCTCCACCTGGGGGCTACAGGGAAAGAAGAGCCAGTCAGACCAGTTCAAGGTAGCAGCGCTACCCAAGGGCACGTGCATGGTTTTGTGGATCCTAGGATCTCACTGGCATCCAGAAGAAGCCACCTTCACCTTGAGCTTGGGTTAGTATGTGTACAATTCCAAATACTGTGGGCCAGTAAAAGGGAGGCAGGAGTAAGGCCATCTGGACAGATATTCGGCAATTCCTAATCAAATGCTTGGGCTCAGGTGCCAGCCACCGATGTTATCTGCCTCCACACTGAACTAACCTTAGACCATCCTATTTCCTCCTGTGACCCTCTATAGAGAGTGCAGATCTTCTCAGGGACGAGAAAATTCCCACATCTATGTATCTAAATCCAACAGAGGTGGGAAAAGGTGAGGCAGGAATATGCTATGGGATGGGAAATAATGTAACAGGGAGGACCATCTGGGTGGGAGAGAAAGCTCAATGTTAGGAGGCAGCTAGCCTCCAGACCCTCACCCTAGCGACTGGTAGAGAAGGACAAGTTTCAGTCTGGGGATGATCTGTAGCCTCCTAGGTAGAAGCTGCCTTAGGAACACTAGCCACTCTCTAAGAAGCCTCTCTGGCCCAATCTCCGCCATCTGGGATTCATATCTGGGTTCATGTCAGGAGAAAGGTAGGGGTGTGTATGGTGTGTGTGTGTGTGTGTGTGTGTGTGTGTGTGTGTGTGTGTGTGTGCATGTGCATGTTTTAAATTTTTGTTGAGATTTATTTTTTGTTATGGGCATTTAGCCTATATCAATGTCTGTGCACCATGTGTGTGCAGTGCCTGAGGAGGCCAGTAGAGGGCATGGGATCTCCTGAAAATGAAGCTACAGACAGTCGTAAGCTGCTATGTAGTTCTGGGAATTGAACCCAGGTCCTCTGGAAGAGCAGCCAGGGCGCCTAACTGCTGAGCCATCTCTCCAGCCCCTAGAAGAGATGTTCACAGGCCATGTTTCTCCCTCCCATCCATAAGCTGTAACTAAGACATGGAAGGCCACAGAGGTCAGCTGGCCTCACCTGATACACCCCTTGCTTTCTGGCAGCCGGAAGCCATTGCTGTGAAGGTGTAGGCCATTGGACACACCATTGGACACACCGTTAGTAGTAGACATCTTGCCATTCTGGACTTCTGGCAGGATGAAAAGAAAGCACAGTGACAACTTGAAGAGGCTTCATTTCTCTGCATCCCCTTGGCTTCCATCACAGGATCTGATGGCTCCATTGTGAGACTATTCTCCCAGGTCAAACCCAGCCCCAGAAAACAAATCAGGCAGGCAATGGTATAAAGAAAAACCCGCGCGCCCTCTGCTGGCTAGAGAGGACATAGCTTCTACCGAGCTGAGGTAGAAGGTTGGGGAGGGAATAAGGGGTGAGGATGGGGTGCATTAGCTGTAACCCAACACAAAGAAATCTATGAACCAGGATGAAAAGGGGAACTACTTCAAATTCTTAAGCGCCAAGCCGTCTTCCGTAGAGGAGGGCTGCAAAGCCTTGGGCAGATCTCTCTGACTTCTTGTGATCTTTCTGACAAGGTCACTGTGCAGACCTGCTCCTTTTAGAGTGCATGCACACAGGTCAGAGTAATGGGTAGGCTTCTCCACAGAAGTGACAGTACTCATGACCTCACCCACCTCAGCACAGGTTCCCCAAGGGAGAACTTACCCACGGGGTGGCATTTTCTAGGCAAGAGGAAGGTGTATGGCCGTTGCTTGTAAGTCAGGTCAAACAAATACACCTGGAGTGGAGGAGAAACGGAGGTCATGAGGTAAGGGTGTGACTGAAGCAGTGGCAAGATCTTGGCAGCTTTCAAGACCAGGATCCTTAACTCACAGAGAGCACTAAGCACGGAACCACGGAGCTAGCCAGGTGTTTCCCTGAAATGAACCATAAGCAGAAAACTCCTCCTAGCTTGACTCTTGGGATAGCTGGGTGATATACTCAAAGCCCTGGCTGGAATCTAGCCATTTACTGGGAGCACAAATTTAAATTAGGAAGGTCCTCAAAGGTCACAGATGGGAAAACTGAGGCCTCAGAGAAAAGCTACTAAAAGTGGCACTGCCAATCACTTCTCTCAGTAAGTAAACATTATCTGTTGCTAATACTTACTGAGTGTTATCCAATGCTTATTTTGTTCCAGGATTCTGCTAAATGTTCTATATGGACTTGCTCCAGAAAGTTAACATGAAGAGCCTATTAATATCATCCTTTCTGCAGATGAAGAAATGTAGACTCAGAATTTCATACTTTACCAGGGTCGGAAAGGCAGGAGACAGCATGGCCAGGACTCAAGTCAGATCTGCTGTCCCTGACGCCTCTGCTAGGCCTCCAGTTATCCTCATGAGCCTTCAGGCCAGGTGCTCACCCACTCTCCAGCCCTCTCCTTTGTATATTTACACTATGCTTTGTAATGACCATGGGTCACTGCCTCACTTCATGTCTGCTGTCAGCCTCAAGGGGGTCTGTATTTGCCTTTGTCCCCATCATGTTTATGACAATGCTAGTGCCACAGTGAGAGCAAGCTTGGTGACTAGAGATGAACTTCTACAAGGCATAGTACAAGCCGGGCGGTGGTGGCGCACGCCTTTAATCCCAGCACTCGGGAGGCAGAGCCAGGCGGATCTCTGTGAGTTCGAGGCCAGCCTGGGCTACCAAGTGAGTTCCAGGAGAGGCTCAAAGCTACACAGAGAAACCCTGTCTCGAAAAACAAAAAAAAAAAAAAAAAAAAAAACCCAAAAAACAAAAAAACAAAAACAAAAAAAACCAAGGCATAGTACATAATATCTTGAGTTGAAAGCACATAAGCAGGGTGTTCGCACCTGGGCATTATCAAGTAACACTTTTGGAAAGCTGGCTCTAGATCATAACATAGCCTGGCTGAGCTCTGAGCCTCAAGGATTTCCTTCCAGAAAACAGCAGGGGAGGAAACTGAGGCTCAGGAAAAAACAGACAACTGCTGGAAGTCCCTGCATACAGCTAGTAAGCAGCAGGTTAGCATTTGAGAATGGGTTTCTCAAATGGAGAATGGGTACATCATTAGGAGACAGGTCTTACTAGGAAACTGAAGCTGGCCTTGAATTCTCGCCCTCCTGCATCAGCCTCCTGAGTGAGTGCTGAGACCGCGGATGCCACCACACCTAGCCCAGCGTCATCTGTCACTTTCTCTCTGCTTCTTCCCCTCTCCTCTCCTCTCCTCACACCCCCTCTGTCAGACAGGGTTTCATATATCCTAGGCTGGCCTAGAACTTGTTAACTTCTGATCCTCCAGCGTCTACCTCTTGTATACTAGGATTTGAAGGCATATATCACCACACCTAGTTTACCCAGTTTATGTGGTGCTAGGGATCAAACTCAGGGTTTTGAGCATGCTAGGCAAGCACTCTATCGAGTGGCTAATACACCTAACCCACCCATGGTCTGTCAACTTCAAAGTGTATGTTCTCTTTCGTCTTCTTTTTATTAAACTGTGAGTGCACGGTGTCCACGTGAATGCCGGTGTGCACATGCCACAGCGCACGTGTGGAGGTCAGAGGCCAACTTTTTCCCTGTTTGTTTTCTATAGCTCTGGTTAGCCTGGAACTCAAGATGTAGATCAGGCTCGTCTTAAATCCAGAGATCTGCCTGCTCTGTCTCCCAACTACTGGGATTAAAGGTGTGTGTCCCACCACCTCCAGTCCCAGAAGATGACTTGAGAGTTGGTTCTCTCCTTCTACCTTGAGATCTGGGGACTGAACTCGGGTTGTCAGGCTTCCACAACAAGAACTTTTTATTTTGTTTTTATGTTATATGCATCGGTGTGAGGGTGCCAGATCCCCAAGAACTGGAGTTAGAGACAGCTGTGAGTGCCATGTGGATGCTGGGAGTTGAACATGGGTCTTCTGGAAGGGCAGCCAGTGCTCTTAACCACTGAGTCATCTCTCCAGCCCTGAACAATAAGCACTTTAACCTGAGGAGCCCTCTTCCTCATGGCAGACCAAATGAGGCAGACTGAAGCCTACATTCTTAACCAAAATATCACATCTATCCAGTTCATCAACAAGAAGCAATTGAGCCTACCTGCTCCCCTCCCATGTTGACTAGCAGCTCTGTGCCATTGGGGCTGAAGGTCACGTAAGTGGCCACCAGCACTCTCAGACGGCTGTTATAGTCAGGCAGCTTCACCGGCAGGTGACCTGTCAAGAAGAATACAATAACCCCAGGACGAGGCTTCCAGCCCTGCTTGAAGAGGCAGGGGACAGGGTAAGGACAGCCAGACTGAAAATGCTCGCAATCAACTTCATCATGGAGGCGGAGACGAGTGTTGAGCGCTCGGCACAGGCAATGGGCCAGCAGTTTATCCACATTCCCTCATCTAGTCATTCTGTGTGTGACAGGGTCTCGCGATGTAGTCCAGGCTGGCTTCACAGTTACTAGCTATTCCAGATTAGTTTTGTGACTTTGAACCTCCTGCCTTAGCCTCTAGAGTTCTATGATGATGTTGATGATGATGATGATGATGATTGTTTTTTTGAGACAGGGTTTCTCTGTGTAACAGTCTTGGCTGTCCTGGAACTCTCTCTGTAGACCAGGCTGGCCTCAAACTCAGAGATCTGCCTTCCTCTGCCTCCCAAGTGCTGGGATTAAAGGTGTGTGCCACCACTGCCTGGCAAGTTCTGGGATTATAATCCCATTTTACAGAGAAGAAACTCACCAGGGTTAAGTGACTGGTTGACAGTCACACAGCTGGCCAACGGCAAGTCAGGAGTAAAGTCCAGATCTGTCTAAGTCTAAAACTGGTTTTTGAAATTTTTTTTTGTGTGTGTGTGCCCCCCCCCCCCATCCTCCGGAAAGAGCCAAGGTCTAGTGGAGAGCCAGGACGGGCCCTACCTGCCACATAGTACTGCGCTGCCCCATCCGGAAGGGGCTTCTGCCGGTCACAGAAGGTATGCACACCTGCAGAAGGGCTCTGCTTCATGCTCTTTCTGAGGGGAAGGAAAAGTAGGCAGGTTAAAACTCTAGCTTTGTCCCTAGTCAGCCGGATGACACTCCACAGAGGACACCCAGGCTTCTGTCCCCAGAGCTACAAAAGGGATCTCTCTTCTTGCCATCAGCAACTCCAAGCTTTGCTCTTTAGATGGCTGTGGACATCTTCTCCAGTGAATGTACAGCAGGCCAGACCTGTCCTAGGATCAGGAAAAGCCAAGGCTGTGGAGACCACTCAGGTCTCAGACCGCCCTCTCTTTCTTCTGTCTTTTCTGAGACAGGGTCACATTAGCCGAGGCTGGCTTCAGACTCAGCTCTGTAGAAAAAGATGACCTTGAACCTCTGGTACTTTTCCCTCTACCTCCAAGTGCTAGGATTATAGTAGTGTGCCACCATTCTTGATTTTACTTTTTCTTTTCTGTTTTAAAAATATTTTATTTTGGGGCTGGAGAGATGGCTCAGAGGTTAAGAGCACTGGCTGCTCTTCCAGGTCTTGAGTTCAATTCCCAGCACCACATGGTGGCTCACAACCATCTGTAATGAGATCTGGCGCCCTCTTCTGGCCTGCAGGCATACATACAGACAGAACATTGTATACATAATAAATAAATAAATACATCTTTAAAAAATTATGCGGCTATGTCTGTGGGAGGATAGAGCATGTGCGTGCAGGAGCCTCGAAAAGCCAGAAGAAAATGTCAGATCTCCTGTAGCTAGAGTGATGAGCTATTGTGGGTGCTGGAGACCAATATTGGTTCTTAGTAAGAGCAGCTCTTAACCACTGAGCCCTCACTCCAGCCCGAATCTTTCAATTTTTTAAAAACAAAATATGGACAAGTATGTAGTTCAGTGGTAGAGACCTTGCCTAGCACGTGCAAGGTCCCATGTTAATCCTGGTACCACAATAAATAAATAAAATTATACATACAAAGTATCATACATGTAAGACTAACTCTGTGGTCAGGTATGGTGGCATACGCTTTTAATCCCAGCACATGGGAGGCAGAGTGCAAGCGCATCTTTATGAGTTCAAGGTCAGTCTGGTCTACACAGTGAGTTCAAGGCCAGTCAAGGTTACATAATAAGACCTTAACTCAAAAAACAAAAAACAAGAAAGAGGAGGAAACAAAAGACAAAAGACTAACTCTGGGGCTGCTGAAATGGCTCCGCTTGCCAAGCCTGATGACCCAAGCGTGACCTCCAGGACCCACACAGTAGAATCAGAGAATTAACTCCCTAAAGGTCTTCTGACCTCTACACATGCACCAGAGCACTTGTGAAGCTATCTCTTCTTCCCCACCCCCCCCAGCCCCCCCCCACCACCACAGAGAAGCAAATGTAATTCAAACGACGATGATGCTGTACAAATGCTAACGGTGAGATAACTATCAGGAGACATACAGTGATTCCTGGGAAGGGATTACAGGTGAATTACTGTAAAGGAAAGGGCTGGAGTGTTCCCAGCGTCTCGCCCCAGGCTGCTGGTCATACCTGTGGTTATGGATCATTCGAATGTCATAGAGTCTTACGAAGGGCCCACTGGCTCCTACTGCCAGGCAGTTGTTGTCCTGGGGATTGACTGTGAGGCACTTGGCCTCCACCATTGGACCACAGTACTCCGTCAGGTCAATCAGCACCTCTGAGTGTTTGCTGTTCTCCCGAAGGTCATACTGGCTGTGAGAGAGGACAAAATTAGTGGCTAGGGTTCTTTTTTTTTTTCCTTCTTTTTGAGACAGGGTTTCTCTGTGTAATAGTCTTAGCTGTCCGGGAACTTGCTTTGTAGACCAGGCTGGCCTTGAACTCACAGAGATCTGCCTGCCTCTGCCACCCAAGTGCTGGGATCAAAGGTGTGCACCACCACCGCCTTAAGTAGAAAGCAGGAGAAAAACAAAGTCCTTGTAATGCAAGAGGAGATGGTGTCTACTCCAAGCCACTTGCCTACAGTAGGCTTCATCTTTTTTGAGACAGGGTCTCACTATGTAGCTCTGGCTATCCTGGAACTCACTGTGTAGACCAGGCTGGCCTCCAGTTCAGAGATCTGTCTGCTTCTGACTCCCAAAACGCTGGGATTAAAGGGTGCACCACTACACCTGGCTTTATAGTAGGCTTCTTAACACATTTTGATTTATCCTAAATTAACTCCTTAGGGTATATACTACAGTTCAGATCTTATAAATGTCAGCATTACAGCTACTGTTATTCTACCACTGATTGCTAAAAATACTGAGGGATATTGTGCTATTCATCCAATACTGTCCCTGAGTGTTTCATGTGCACTATTTAATTAAAAGACCACCAGCCCTGTACCACTAGAACACTGAGGTTCCGAGAAATTAAATAAACTATGAAGTACAGAGCAGGAACAACCTGCTAAGATTATGGCACATAAACTATTCCGTTAGCTGGGTGTCATGGCACATGCTTGCAATCCTAGCATTCAGGAGGCTGAGGCAGGAGGATCGTGCGTTCAAGTCCTGAGTTTAAGGACAGCCTGGGGTACATAGGAAGATCTTGTTTTAAAAAGCAATCAACTAAACCAACAAAACCCTCCAAGCCCCCAAAGACCTCCTTTGTTACGGTCTTCCTACTTTCTCCCAGGACTAAACAAGGGCTCACACGACAGTAAGAGAAAAGAAAACGAGCTCACCTGAGAGCTGCCTATGGCCACCAAAGGCAGGACCAGCCCCAGCTGCACGGCCCAGGAAAAGCCCCAATGGCAACAGTGGCCACACACCCCTGCTGCTCCAAAGGGACGTTTTTTGGCTGCCACTACACAGGAACCCCCAGAGTGGGGGGTGGCATCACCCATGGCTTGCCTGGCCGGATATCTCTAACGCCTCGCACAGTTAACTTGTCCTCTAGGCCATCCTGACTGGAATGCTCTTCCTAAAATAGTCTGACATCATTCTTCTGCCACTTGATACCTGCAGCCTGAGCGCTACGTTTATGGAACTCCACAGTCTGATTTTTAAGACCCAATTTCACATACCTCGTATTCCTCAGCTTTCTATGTGGGCCAATTATAACTACAGCCTTCCTCTCCACTCTCCCTGGGCTCCGGCTTCAAGTATGTTAAGTGAGCCTCTTCTACTGAGTTATGTCCCCAGCCTACAGTACAGTGTTCTTTATCTCATATGCTACTTTCATCCCTGCCTATCCCAAACCTCCTCGTGTGGCGAATCCACTCTGCCTCCTCTTGCTCATCCAAATCTTGCCTGTTGTTGAAGGCCCAGCTTATGATCACATACTGCTAGGATGCCTCCACTGCCTGTGACTATGCCCAGGTTCCTGGGTGGTCTCCTGGCTGGCCCTGAGAGCAAGTCAGCAAGTACTTCCTGAACATGCCATTGACCAAGGCTGTCTGTCAAGTACCGTGTGTTTTATATGCATGTTCTCAACTGTCATACTCAAGTAACGTGTGTTTTACATGCATGTTCTCAACTGTCATACTCAGATCAACAAAGGAGATATTATGACTATTCCTATTTTAGAGATGAAGAAACTAAAGATCAGAGGTAAACTAAAGATCAGTGGCCTTTTCAGACTTAACACCGAGAGAACTGGGATTTGACCTGCTCTGTCTGGCTTCAAAGGCCTGCTTGTAACTACACTGTTATGAGTTTACACATTACTTAGAAGGTTCTCTACAGCCGCAAAGAGAAGACAAGGGAATGGAAGGGATGGCCAGTTCAAGCAAGGCCGTGACAGCAGAGCATGGTGGTGTGTGCTTGTAAATCTCTCTGCGTAGGAAGCACAGAGAGGGAGTCACTGAGCCCAGGAGTTTGAAACCAGCCTGAATGACAGGAAGACCATCTCTCCAAACAACAGTGGGGCAGACTGAGAATGAACGTTCTTGTCAATACCTGAGGGGCTGAGGAAAGTTCTCCAGCCCAAGTGTAACCCAGCTACAGAGCAACACCTTGTCTCAACACCTAACTCTCCCCATGAAAAGGGGTGGTGGTGCTTTAGCTCAGTGGTAGAAAATTATCTGGTATGCAAGGGGCCCTGGGTTTGACTCCCAGCACCCTAAAAGGAAAAAAAGGAAAGAAGGACAATGGCACCATCTTTGTCTGAAAAGAGCAGGGGCAAATATGCAACCGCACAGGACCCTGGACCAGGGGACCCACCTCCTCCCCGCTGGAGGGAGAGGCCACTTCACACAGAGACCCTTACCGGATAAGGCCATCCTCAGCGGCGCTCCAGAATGTGTTAGGCCACATGGGTGCTGTGGCGATGCGCTTCACCCGGTTTGTGTGGTCTCCAAACATGTGGATCGTCTCCTTTACCGTCAGGTCATGGACATGCACCTTGGAGTCAGCTGCCCCCGTGATCAAGATTCGGTCTCCAGCATGAGGCAGGAACTGCTCGGAAGAAATTGCATGATTGGCAGGAGAGAGTGGCTGTCTGAAGGAGACTGGCCTGGATGTCAGCATGACCGTTCCCTCTCATGTCACTTAAGAAAGTACGTTTATCTATAAAGCTCACCAAAGTAACTTTGGATGGCAAGCAGCAGCCTATCAGCCTTAAAGGTTAAAATGAAGATATTTTATTATACATACCTCATGTAGTCAGGGTGGTCATGACTTACACCAAGCTGCATTACCTAAGGGTCCCTTTCCTCTGCTTCTTCTCCAAGCAGATGCTGGGTGGATGATAATCCTCACTGTCACTAAGAATTTCCAAATACCAGACAACAGGGCAGCTACTTCATCTCGCTGATACTGAAAATAGTCTCATTCTAAATTGGAGGCTAGGGGTGAATCTCAGTGGTGAGCACCCACCTAATATGTGTAAGAACCTAAGTCCACTCCCTAGCACAGACAAAGAAAAATACCTTGAAGAGTCATGGGCTAAGAGTGTAGCTTACTGACAGACAACATGTAAACATGTGTGAAGTCCTGGGTTCAATTCCAGCATCAAAAAAAAAAAGTAAAGCAAGCAAATGAACAGAAACCACTGAGTACGTATATACATACATCTGTATATCCATCCATCCACACACCTATACATCGGTATATCCATCCATCCACCCACCCATCACACCATACATCTGTATATCCATCTATCCACACACCCAGCCATTCTTGCACCCACACGTCTGTCCATCCACAGGTCTGTCCATCCAGATTTGGTGCTGGAGACTGAACCAGAGCATGCTAAGATAGATAAGATAGACACGCTATCTACCCTGAGCCCCATGACTACTACCCCAGTCCACGATGACTAATAAGCAAGCCAGGGATTAAGAAACAAAACTGAAATAGTTCAGAATTGAAAAGAATGAGGGGCTGGAGAGATGGCTCAGAGGTTAAGAGCGTTGACTGTTCTTCCAGAGGTCCTGAGTTCAATTCCCAGCAACCACATGGTGGCTCACAAGCATCTGTAATGTGATCTGGCGCCCTCTTCTGGCATGCAGACAGAATATACAAAAGAAATAAATCTTTAAAAAAAAAAAAAAAGAATGAGCCAGGCGTTTTCAAGGGACTAGGTGTTTAAAATGTCCAACTCTTTCTGTGAAAAATTGGGGAATCAGGCAACAAAGATTAAAAACTATTCCTGTCTTGCCACGCGGTGGCGGTGGCGGTGGCGGTGGCGGTGGCGGTGGCGGTGGCGGTGGCGGTGGCGGTGGCGGTGGCGGTGGCGGTGGCGGTGGCGGTGGCGGTGGCGGTGGCGGTGGCGGTGGCGGTGGCGGTGGCGGCGCACGCACGCACGCACGCACGCACGCACGCACGCACGCACGCACGCACGCACGCACGCACGCACGCACGCCTTTAATCCCAGCACTCAGGAGGCAGAGCCAGGTGGATCTCTGTGAGTTCCAGGATATAGTCAGGGCTGCACAGAGAAACAAACAAAAACCCAAAGAAACAAAACACAAAGCAACAGCAACAACAAAACCATCTGTCTTCTGACCTAAAGCTCTCACTTCGAAGAAATAAAACCAAGGATTGGAAATGCACAGCACCCCTTATAACCGCAACAAGAAAAGAGTTCAGATGCTGGACAATGGGAAGGGCTGACCACGGTGAAGACGACCACCATCGCCCCAGTGAGGTGGAGAACACAGCACTCCAGATGACATGTGCCAAAACCAGTTACAAACACGGCCTCAGGGACACATAGGACACAGCTTTATCATCAAACTCCGAGGAAGAGTTGAGTTGTTTTTTTCTCTCTCTCTGTCTGTCTGTCGCCCCTCCCTCCTTCCCTGTATGGGGACAGGCATGGAGAATGTTCGGCAAGTGCTCTACCACAGAGCTATATCCCAGCTCTCTTTGTCAGTTTTCAGTTTTTATTTGAAAGAGAAATAAAATTACACTTTTTCTGCTTTGCTACTTGCTCACTAGGAAAACAAATGTATAAACTTATTTTTAGGGACAAGTAGCAATCTTTAATTCTGTCTGGAGATAGCGCAGATCCCAGCCACAGCACAAATAAACAGGAGAGCCCTCACTGCGGCCACATCTGTAATGTACCATAGTTGCCACCAGGGGGAGCGCGTGGGTGAAATACTGTAAATGCGGAAGGTCAGTATCTTGACTACCTCAATCAAAAATGAGCCATTTCTCTGCTTGTCTTAAAAAACAAAACCTAGCCGGGCGGTGGTGGCGCACGCCTTTAATCCCAGCACTCGGGAGGCAGAGCCAGGCGGATCTCTTTGAGTTCGAGGCCAGCCTAGACTACCAAGTGAGTTCCAGGAAAGGCGCAAAGCTACACAGAGAAACCCTGTCTCGAAAAACCAAACAAAAAACAAAAAACAAAACCTAGGGCTGGCAAGACTGCTCAGTGGGTAAAGGCATTTACCATATAATCCTGGTGACTTGGGATTAATCCCAGGGACCCACAAGAAGGAAGGAGAGAACCAAGTCCACAAAGCTGTCCTCTGACTTCCACACGCCCGCTGTAGCACCCACGCCCCTCTCCCATATCACATACATAAACAAACAATAATACACGTCTGAAAATCTATTCTTAAAATACCAAAAACCAAACCAAATCAGACCAAAAACAACAAAAACCGCAGAGGAGGAGGCTACCGAGCAGTGTTGACTATCGTCAACATAGATAGTACGAGCTGGCCAGAACCACAAACCAAGCTGCAGCTCTTCTGCTTCTAGAAAAGTCACAGGAATCCATCCACAGGAGGGGAGAGTAAACGAGAAAGCGCCAAGTTTAGGGTAGTAGGGTTTAGAACTCTACTCTAGCTATGATTTGGGGGGCCTGTCACTGCTCCTGATAGTAACTGGGGAAATGAGATCAGTGGGGCTTTTCAACCGTCAGTCACACACTTGTGTATGTCCATGAATATGCAAACAGAATTTCAGGGCTGAAAAGACCCTTTCCTCTTAGGTCATTTCAGATCCTTAAACCAAAAAACTAGTGACTGCCAGCCTCAGGGCAAAGACACTGACACTGGAGCACAGCACGAAGGTCCTTGTGCTCACACAAGGTAATGGAGTAGGTGATAGAAGGAACAAGTAGGACATTTTTTCACAATACTCTTAGCTTTTGCCAAGTGATAGAGAAATCCTTCTTCAAACCTTTGCTATTTACATGGTGTTTCTTATGAAATTCTGAGGCTACTAGTACATTACCTATTAGTAACTGATCAATCTCCTCATTACCTTGTGCTAGAGGTCCTGGCAGACCTTTATGGGATCTGATATGTGTTATATATATATATATAGGATGTTCCCTTTTTCTGATGATTTCCTGCAACTGTATGAATAATGAAGTTAATTCTGTATTATCAGGAATAAATTCAGCAGTTTCAATATGTAAAACAACTCTCTCTGCATATTGAGAGTCAGTGACTATATTGAGGGGTTCTGTGAAGTCCACCAGTACCATAAGAATGGCATACAGTTCTGCCTTTTGTACAGAGCTGTATGGACTTTGTACCACTTTACTTAAGTCTCCTGATTTGTATCCTGCTTTCCCTGATTTATTTGCATCAGTATAGAATGTGAGGACTCCAGAAGTTGGCTTTTGTCATACAATGTGAGGAAGGACCCATTCAGTCTTATTTATAAATTCTATTCTCTTACTTTTGGGATAGTGGTTGTTAATCTCTCCCAAAAAGTTACGGCAGGCTCTCTGCCAGTATTCATTATCTTCCCACAGTGAGGAAATTTCCTCATTAGTTAAAGGTACTACAATTTCTGCTGGGTCCATTCCTGTCAACTGGCGAAGTCTTAATTTACCTTTTTGAATCAAATCAGAGATCTTTTCTATATAAGTCTTTAACTTCTTATTTGGTTTACGTGGTAGGAATATCCATTCCAATATAATATCTTCTCTCTGCATCAAATGAGGGGGAACGTCTGGAGGGGAATATGACAAGAATGCATTTAAGTTCTGGATCCACACGATCCACATGTGCTTCTCAAATTGTCTTTTCTACTAGAGCCAATTCCTTCTCAGCTGTGGCTGATAATTCTCTTGGACTATTTAATTCTTTGTCCCCTTCTAGAGTATTAGCCAAATTTCGTAGTCCATCTTTGGGTATTCCCACAATACCCAGTAAGTTGGGAATGCTTCCTAACAACTTTTCAAAATCATTAAGAGTCTTCAATCGATCTCTCCTCAGTTGTACCTTTTGGGGTCTAATTTTTTGTAGCTCTATCTTATATCCTAAGTAATAAATAGAATCTCCTCTTTGTATTTTTTCAGGAGCAATTTGCAGTCCCTAGTCGCCAGAGAAATCAGGAATGTTAAGCACGCAGGATTGTCCTTCCAATGGGAAAGATGTAAATCTGATTTTTCCATCTAGAAAGCTGGGAATCGGAAGTGATTAATAGCCTAGTGGTTCTGTGTGATCTGTTGGGCCAGGCCATATCAAGCTCCTACAACCAAGACCAGAAGTAGCTAGTAATCTAAATGATCCTTACAGTCAGGGCCTCCCAAGCTCCCACAACCAGGACCAGAGAGACCTAATAGTCTAAGTGACCCTTACAATACTGTAGAGCCAGAGGCTCCCCCAAACTCTCACCACCACGACCAGAGGTGACTAATAGTCCAAATGACCTCTATGCTATCTGTATGACTGAGACCAGGCCGGACCCTTCCTTAGGCTCTTAAGCTAGTTAGTACAGGTAGCCTATCTCTAGAACTCTTGGAAGAAATGACATGTACCCTGAGGTGAGCTTTGATATAATTATGCTTCCTTGTGCATCAGGGATTGTTTTACACCAGGAAACTTTTTTCCCCCAAATTATACTGTGTTTAAATTTGTTGGGAATAAATCACCTGGCATCAGACTCTCAAAGTCTTGATCCAGGCTGACGAAGTCAATCTAAACCAAGTTCTCGTTCTATGCTCTTTGTGGTTCATTTCCCTGCCTGACACCTCCAGAGGCCCCCTCACCCTGGTACACATCCAGAAGGCTGTTCAACCTTTAGCCAGGCATGGTGGCAATTGCTCTAACCCCAGAATGTAGGAGGCAGAGGCAGGTGGATCACTGAGTTTGAGGGCAGCCTGGTCTAAAAGTGAGGCTGTTTCAAAAAGCAAATACAAACAACTTCCTTCAAAGAGCTCCAAGCAGACAGCCCTTTCCTTCTCCAGGAAGTCACACGTGATTCTAAGGTCTCATGGGTACTTGTGGATTTGTTCTCTAGGATCAAGACACTGCAGTTCTGTAGACAGGGATGGAAAGAACGCAGACTCATGATACAGCTCAGTGGTAGAGCACTTGCCTGGCGTCTGTGAAGTGCTGGGTTCCATCCCCAGCACCATACAAACCATTTACGATAGAGCACTCAAAGGAGGTGGAAGTGGAAGATCAGAAGTTCAAGGTCATCCTCAGCTACACAGCTGGAGTTCCAGGCCAGTTGGAATTACATGAGACTAGTCTCAAAGGAAAAAAAAGACAAATTTCATCCAGTCTCATGTTTTCACGTATCAGGGCTTCAAAGGTTCCTTCAATAGGCTCCTTCCCATCTCTTCTCAGCTGAACTCCCTTTCAAGGGCAAAGATTCATTTCCTATGACAAGGTGAAAAAGCTACAATCTATGCTAGAAGTTTTAGTTTTAATTTATATGTATGAATTTTTTTTAAACCTGCATGTCTGCCTTTGGCGCCAGATCCAATGATCTGGAGTTACAGCCAATAGTCAGCCTCCATAACGTACTGGGAAAGGAGCTCTACTTCTACATAAGCAGCAAGTCACTCTCAACCACTGAGCTCTCTCCAGGCTCTATTCTCTGTATTACAAAACAACAACAACATCTTAGCCAGGCAGTGGTGGTGCTTGCCTTTATACCCAGCACTGGGGAGGCAGAGGTAGGTGGATCTCTGTGAGTTTGAGGCCAGCCTGGACTACAGAGTGAGCTCTAGGAAAGGCACAAAGCTATACAGAGAAACCCTGTCTCGAAAAACAAAAAAAAAAAAACAAAAAAAAAAGGAGTGTGCCACCATGCAAAGCTTAAAAAAACATTTTGAGATTTTAAGAATATTGGCTTCGAGAGATGGCTCAGCTGTTAAGTGCACTGGCCGCTCTTCCAGAGGACCTGGGTTCAATTCCCAGCACCCACATGGTGGTTCACAACCATCTCTAGTAGGATCTGTTGCCCTCTGCCTGCCTCTTTGGGTACTGCACACATGCAGTGCACAGAAATACACGCTGACAAAACACCCATACCCATAAAATAGAAATTAAAATCTCTTCAAAAATTTAAATATGTGTGTGTGTGTGTGTGTGTGT
Organism: Peromyscus eremicus; assembly: GCF_949786415.1. NCBI lineage: Eukaryota > Metazoa > Chordata > Mammalia > Rodentia > Cricetidae > Peromyscus > Peromyscus eremicus. Next base: position 144,195,166 of record NC_081417.1, read on the forward strand.
GTGTGTGTGTGTGTGTGTGTGTCTACAAAAGCCAAAAGAGAGTGTCAGAGATGCTGGAGCTAGAGTTACAAGAGGCTGTGAACTGCTCTATTTAGGGTGCTGGGAACTGTATTCCCAGGTCTTCGGAAAGAGCAGCAAGTGCCATCTCTCAGCCCTCCCTGCTCATCTGTCTAACTTATTCATTCATCTGTTCATGAATTTAGAAGATACTCCTTAGCTGCTCTCTTTTTTATTAGAGGAAACAGGCTTAGAAAGGACAAGGGATTTGCCTACTCATACAACTTCCAGGAGGTATGCTCACATAAATACAAATGGACTGAGAGACAGCAAGATGGTTCAGTGGGTAAAGATGCTTGCCACCAAGCCTGATGATCTGAATGAGCCCCAAGACACATAGGGTGAAAGGCAAGAACACTCCTACCAGATTTCTTATGACCTCCCCATGTACCAGGATACACATGTACACCACAACACACATGTACCCCCACACAAAGAAAGAAATAAAAATGTAATAAGTATAAATGCATCTTGAGTTGGCCAGTTGGTTCTGAGAAGCACATAGAGAAGAGACAGGGTTCAAGCCTCACTATCTAATACTCAGACCACAGGGATATCTGCAAGCCTAGGATACATGGGACACACTATACCAATATAACCATGCCCACAGCACAGTTCCACCCCATGGCTTGTCTTACTCACCTTGACAGAGAAGATATTTGCTGTGTGTCCCGTGTGCATGGAGAGTAGCTTCTTGTGATGCAGTGGGTCCCACACAATGGTGTGCTGGTCATCGGAACCAGAAGCCAGCAAGCTGTAGATGTTGTAGAATTTAAGGTTAGCAGCTTGTGGTGGTGGCACACACCTTTAATCCCAGCACTCGGGAGGCAGAGGCAGGCAGGTATCTTTGAGTTCGAGGCCAGCCTGGTGTACAAAGTGAGTTCCAGGACAGCCAGAGCTACACAGTGAAACCCTGTCTTGAAAAACCAAAATCAAAACAAACAAACAAACACTCAGAGAGCATAGTCTATCTCCTTAGATGTACCACAATGAGGAACCCTCTTCTCCCAACCTCCTTGACGCATTCTCTGGCCCCTCTAGTTCATACTTACTCTCCTTTCTCATTCCACTCCAGACAGTTGACACATCCTGAGTGACCCTGGAGGAGGAAATAGAGGGTTAAGAAGAGAGCTGATTGGACAGTCTCCTGGGAAGCTCAACGCCAAGAAGCAGGATTAAGCAAGCAAACCAGCTCTCTTCAGCATTTGTGAGGGACACGTGGAGGCCGAAAACTCCACCGCCCTGCATTGCACAGCACATAAGGTTCTTCCACCTGCGGTCTCATTTGACACTGGACACCTGAGCTACAGCGGGCAGGTGGCATCATCCCCCTTTGCAGGAAACTCATACATGAGGAAGTAGAAACACAAAGCAAACCAATTTCTGCCCCTATTTCTGGAAGGCACAGGTACAGTTCCTTCAAGAGATAGGATAGAACGTTTGCAGCATCTCTGCAGGCCCATGTTTTATTCTTTACTCCTCCATGATCACTCCCTAGTTAGACCCTAGAGATGAGTGCACAAAGGTAAACCGGGCTAGAGTATTTCTCTTGAGGGTTTTAGTTAAGAAACAGAAAGTGGGGCTGGAGAGATGGATCAGTGGCTAACTTACTGTTCTTGCAGAGAACCCAGGTTCGATTCCCAGTACCCACATGGTGGCTCACTACCACCTCTAACTCCATTCCAGGGATCTGGTGCCTTCTTCTGACCTCTGTGAGTACCAGGCACATGAAGGCAAAACACTCACACACATGAAATAAAACAATAAATCTTAAGAAAGAAACAGAGAAAGTGAGGCAGTCAACAGCAGATAATGAATCTGAAAGCGCAGGGAGAAATGGTGAGCCTAGGAACCTACAATTAAATTCACGCTATGAAGGGGCAGACCCCAGAGTTTTACAGCAGAGATGAAGTGATTAGGCAATCTTTCTGTCCCTTCACCCTCCCTCTTCCCTAAGAACACCAAGATTGCCACTCAACTATCAGCTTCCTGCCTGAAATCAGACCAAGTGTCCTGGGAAGCACAAATCCATTTTCTCCACACAGTGAAGGGTTCAGGAATTAGGCCTAAACCTTAACACAGTATGTAGAAAATAGTAACATTTATCTGGCCACAGCAGTCAGCTGCGAGATGAACATGGACCCAGAATCAGATGTCAAGATGGAAACAGGTGATGGGCGCTTCTAGAGAAAGAGTCTCCCACTCTCAGGAGAGCTAGAGTACACAGGTGCCTTGCTCTCCTGCAGGCCAGGGATGTGGATGTGACTGACTCCTGAAACTGTTGCACACATTTTGCCACCTTGAGGGAAAGTAGCCTGAGGTGAAATCAACACCAGAAGTGAGTTTAGCCCATAATCTAAACTGGAGCCAGACTTACTACAGTAACAAACCCTGACACCTACTTCCTCTGCCCCTCAGTTCATTTTTATTATTAAAGACAGTTAAATCTGGGCTGTTCCCTGTGGTCCAAAGCATCCAAAACAGGGATTCCAACCTGTTCTTCAGGAATCACTGAGCAGGGCCTTCCTTCCAGTCGCCCTGCCTATCTTGTGAACGTGGGAGGGAGGACTACCTTTCCTACAGGCTCCTACTGCCATCCTACATTATGGCCCTGCAGCTCTGGGACTGTTTTCTTCTACAAAAGCAGGTTTTGTGGATTACTCTGGATCTCCAAGTTCAGCCACAGTGCCTAGCAGGTATCTGTTGCTTAACCCACCAAGTGAGTCCAGTGGGTCTAGTGAGAACTGAGAGGTACAGACACATCTAATCCCCAGCTGTCCAGTCAGAAACATCTATTCTCCGTCTTTCTTCTCTGGCTCGGAACGCATTCCTTTCATGGAACTCATTCAGGACCTCATCCCCTGAATACACAAAACCACCCTCTGCTCAAGCCTGACAGGTCACCTGCTGACCAAAGGCCTCTCACCTTCTTATACACTTGGTTGCAACCCCACACCTGTATCTGGGTCACAATCATTTCTATCCTTGTGCCTGAGGTCACAGCTTCACCATGGAGGCTCCCAGAACACCCAGGGCCTTGAATTTGAACGACTGCCACTCAGTGAGGGCAGAGCTGAGTATTTGTGGTAGGCAGAATAATGGCCTCCTACTGATGTCCTACCATAATTCTGAAACCTGCAAATGTTGTCTTAGGTGGCAAAAAGGACTTTGCAAGGACTCTGCAAATGTGATTGAGATGGGAAGATGATCCTGGACTGTCTGGGTGGGTTCAGTCAATCCCATGAATCCTTAAATTCAGAGGCCCTGAGCTGGCTACAGAGAAGTAGACAGATGGAGGTGTGGAAGGACTGTACCAGCCACTGCTGGCTATGAGGCAAAAAAGAAAGGGCCAGGAGCCAAGACTTGCAGCTGCCTTAAGAAACTGGGAATAGCAAGAAAATTCTCCTCTGTTCTACAGCCTCCTGGAGGAGCACAGCCACAATGCCTTCTTCTAGCCTCGTGAGAAGTGTGTCAGACTTCTGATGTACACAACTGTCACAAGCCAGCAGCACTGAAACATCTATATCTTAGCACTCGGAAGGCTGAGGCAGGTTGATGTCTGAGAGAATTTGAGGCCAACCTGAGCTAGATGAGAGTATCAGGCCAGCTTGAGCTACACTGCTTCAAAACACTAAGAAACGACGGGGGTTGGAGAGGTGGCTCAGTGGTTCAGAGCACCAGCTGTTCTTCCAGGACTCAGGTTCAATTCCCAGCACCCACATGTTGACTAACAACTGTCTGTAATTCCTGTTCTACGGGATCCAACGCTCTCTTCTGGCTGCAGTGAGCACTGCACACACACAGCGCAGACATACTAGTAAGCAAAACACCCATACACAAAAATAAAATTAATACTTTTTAAAGCCAGGCAGTGGTGGGTTTAAGCCAAGCACTCTATAGAGGCAGAGGCAGGTGGATCTCTGAGTTCAAGGCCAGACTGGTCTACAGAGTAAGTTCCAAGACAGCCAGGACCACACAGGAAAAACTCTGTCTCAAAAAACAAATAAAAAATGTTTTTGTTTTTAAAGTACTATTTGTGTATGTTTATTTTTCACTTATTTATTATGTGTGTACGTGCATGTGTAGGCACTTCTAAATAGTCCCCTCCTCTAATTCAGCCCATGAGGGTGGAGTTTCTCTGTGACCTGGCAGTTGCTCCCAAATAACCACAATGAGACTTATTATTAGTTATAAATGCTCAGCCAATAGCTCAGGCTTGTCTCCAGTCAGCTCTTACAGCTTAATTTAATCCATTTCTATTCATCTATGTGCTGCCCTGAGGCTCGTTTACCTCATTTACGAACTTCCCATGTTGCTTCTTCCTTGTCTGGCTCGCAACTCTTTAGACTCTGCCCTTCTTCCCAGAATTCTCTCTGCCCTGAAAATCCTGCCTAGCTATGGGCCAATCAGCTTTTTATTAACAATGAGAGCAACACATCTTCACAGTGAACAGAAGGATTACTCCACAGCAAGCCCACCCCTGCTTGGAGACAAGGTTTTGAGATTGAGTTCATGCTGGCCTTGAACTCACAATCCTTCTGCTCGATCCCAATTACTAGAACTATTAATTCATTTTTTAAAAACTATGTTTATGTACTTCCTTTTTGGGAGGACATGGGCCACAGTGCACATGGAGGGGTCAGAGTACAACTTTCTCAAGTCAGTTCTTTCTGTTCACCATATGGGTACCAGTTTCTTGAACTTGGTAGCAAAGGACTATACCCACTGAGACATCTCTCCAGACATATATGTTTATTTATCGTGTGTGTTTGTATATGTATCTATGTGTGTACATGTGTGTCTCAGCACAGGTATGGACAGGTCAGAAGATAACTCATGGGAGTTGATTTTCTCCTCATACCAAGTGGACTTAACATGGTCAGGCTTGGCAGATAGTCAGAATCCATGTAAAAGCTAGGTATGGTGGCACATACCTATAGCCCCAGGTAGAGGGAAGGGCAAAGACAGGCAGATTCCTAGATCTCATTGATCAGACAGTCTAGTCTTCACCAGGGAGCTCCAGGTTCAGTGAGACTCTGTTTCAAAAAAATCATGTGGAAAACCAGGTTTGATGGCGCAGGCCTTTAATCCCCAGCATTTGAGAGGCACAGACAGGAGGATTTCTGTGAGTTTGAGGCCAGTCTGGTCTACATAATGAGTTCTAGGACAATTTGGACTTAATAGAGAGACTCTTTCTCAAAACAAACAAATAAAAATAATGTGGAGGGCTGGAGTTCAGTGGTTAAGAGCACTGGCTCCTCTTCCAGAGGACCTGAGTACAGTTCCTAGCACCCAATTATGATAATGCTAGGTAGAATCATAGCCATTTGGTTATGATTTCATTATTCCTTTCTATATTTAAGACTAAATTTCAGATACATTAAATAACTCTTGTGTTATTATGATCTCATAGGCATCACTATAAAAGAGAGAGGAGTGGAAAAGAGAAAAAAGAAATATACATACATATCAACTAAATAGTATCTATTTTTCTATCTCTCACTTCCTTCTTCCTTTCTGTGGTAAAGTACTTGCCTAGCCAAGATTCATCAACTTGATCTTAGTGTTTCCTAGAATTCACCTGACATTGTGTGAGGGCTTTACATGAAGGATGTAGTGGTGATGGTTGGGAGGGTGGGTTTGACAACATTTGCTTCCATGGGTATTCTGCCCAGGGAGTTGATTTTCTACCTACGGAGAACACCCTCAGAACACTTGGTGATCAGCTTCTCCTTTCCTGGCCTACTGTTATGTTTTGTCTTCTGTCCTTGTGGTAGAAGTAGGTGTTCATATTACTACAGACTATTTTGTAAGGTTGTATATGACTAAATAAAAAGGAAAAAAAAAGTACTTGCCTAGCATATGCAGGGTCCTAGATTCAATCACCACATACCTTTAATGCCAGTACTTAGGAGGCTGAGGCAAGCAGATCTCTTAAGTTTCAGGCTAGCCTGGTCTACAGAGTGAGTTCCAGGACAACCAGGGCTACAAAGAGAAACCTTGTCTCAAAAAACAGAACAAAAAAATCAGTCACCACTACCACAAAAAAGATCTATCTTTAACTACATACTTCAATTCTGATGTAACGAACAAGTTTAGTAGGTAAGGCAACAGCCATAACTCACAACAGTAACTTTTTCCTTATACTGAGCCTACGTCTAATATATATCCCTGCACTCTTCTTACATTTTACTTTTACTGAGCACCTAGCATATAATAAGCATTCTTCTACATGGAAATGCTATTGTGTAAATAATACAAGGAAAGCTAGTGAGAGAAGTGTAGGAGCCCACAGAGGTTTCCTAGTGAGATCTGAGCTTGCTTTACCCAGCGTAAGAGGATGACTGGACCACAGGTACCAGGTGTTTGGAAGGGTCTACACTTGGCTGTATCTAGCAGGGGTTGGGGGGGGTTGGGGGGGGTGGGGGTGTTGTCTTTTGCCTTGCTCCTTGGCATTCTTATAGAAAGTCCTTTTGAATAAAGTTTTGGGCTGGTGGATATTGACCCAGGCCCTCTCGAAGCTATCCTATGTTTCTGTCTTTCTTCCCTTCAGCTAGGTCTCTCTTTCTACCTAATATCTCTTATCCTTCTCTCCTTAAGAGTACTCTGGGAAAAGTGGGGGCAGTTCCCCCACAGAGAAGGAAACCCTACGTAGGTCAGTCAGGTTAGTCAGGTAGTGACCAAGTGCTATGAAAGCTCTAAAACACGGAGCTGGGATTGCTGCAAATGTACTTTAGTGGTCAGAAAGTCTCTCCTCTGAAAGGCCTTCCTCATTGCTGTATTTATCTCACAGTGTCTAGATATACTGCTGGCATATATACTATACACTCTATTGGCCTGAATATGTAAGTGAATTAGAGATGCTTTCCTACTTTTCTTCTCAGGTGATTACAACATGAATTTACTTCATTATCTAAAGTAAGTATCAACAACTTTTTCTGTAAGGGGCCAAACAATAGATATTTTAGGTTTTGTATACCATATGGTCTCTGTATGAATCATTCAATTCTGCTGTTGAATCACTAAAACAGACAGACAATACATAAATGAATGAGTGTGGCTGTGCTCCAATAAAACTTTATTTATAAGAACAGGTGGCAGTGCACTTGAGACTCATATGGAAATGTAAAGGACTCAGAATAGCTAAACCGTCTTGCAAAAGAACAAAGTTGGAAGACTCACATGCCCTAATTTCCCAAGTTGCTACAAAGTGATATTGGCATAAGGACAGATATTTTGGTCAATGGTATATATAGGTTAACAGTTAACAAAAATTTTTACACTTATGGGGACAATTTCTGGTAAGAGTGCCAAGACAATTCAACTGTCTTTGCAACAAATGGTGCTGGGACAACTGGATGGCCACATGTGAAATAACTAAGTTTGGGCTGGGGATGAAGTTCAGTGGTACAACACCTGCTTAAGGTGTGCAAGTGCTAGATTTAATCCCTGACACCCCCATGAACAACCAAAGAGTACAGTGTCAGGCTGGAGAGATGCCTCAGTATGGGCTCACCATCAAAACCTTAAGAATGAAGTTGGATCCCCCTTAGGGACCTTATTCTTGCGATCCGTACCCCTCAATGGCTTTCCTTACTGAATTTTGTTTACATATACATACATATGGATCAAAGACCTGCACCTACTCTCCAAAACAATCAAACTCTTGGAAGAGAACACAACCCTAAATTTTCATGACCTTGAATCAGCAATGATGACATATATAACACTGGAAGCGCAAGCGAGAAAAGAGAAAAACAGGCAGGAGAGAAGCTTGGTGTGGAGAGAGGCCCCTCTGCCCAGCCTGTGACCTGAGTTTGATCCCTGGGACCAATAGGGAAAGGAGAGAAATGACTCCCTCATGTTGTCATTTGACCTCCACAGGTATGTGTGCCCCACCCACCTACACCCACACTAAATAAATGTAAAAACTCAAAAGAGAAACTAAAGAGCTACCTAGGTGTGCCTGTGAGGTGTGTCTAATCCCAGCCCTAGGAGGCTGAGACAGGAGGGTCTGAAATTCAAGGGTAGCTTTGGGGTATACTTTAAAATCCTATCTCAAGAAAACAACAACAATACTGAATTCCCATGGAAGTCTTGTGTACACAAAAAGATCTAAAAGTTTGTCTCTACACAAAAATGTTTGCATGAATGTTCACAGCAGCACAGACATATATAAATATTTTTAAAGATTTATTTATTATGTATACAGTGTTCTGTCTGCATGTATTCCTCCTGCATGACAGAAGAGGGCGCCAGATCTCATTACAGATGGTTGTGAGCCACCATGTGGATGCTGAGAACTGAACTCAGGACCTCCGGAAGAGCTGCTGGTGGTCTTAACCTCTGAGCCATCCCTCCAGCACCCATATTTAAAATTTTAAGGCCCACTATGCCACTTCCATGCTACAGTTTACATAAAGGCTATGGAGCTTCTTTGACATACCAACTTGACTCAGTCTAATTTGAATTTATGCTCAAGTTACACAAGAAGCAAAATGGAAATAAAAGGCAATTGACACCAGGCCTGGAGGACCATATCTGCAATTCTAACACACGACTTGGAGGCACAAGGGTCAGAAGTTCAAGAACAGTCTTGGGTACATTTTAAGTAAATTCAAGGCTAATCTAGGCTACAAATAAATACTGTTTCAAAACCAGTAACAAGAGAAGGGCAACAAAGGCAAACCGAGAAGGTGAGCTATAGATGGAATTGGCTCCAGCAGGTTCCTTATGGGTAGACTCAGCCAGGCAGAGGGAAAACAAGAGTCAGATTAAAGGCAGTCGCATCTGTGCTGAACACATCATTATCCTGAAACAATACAGTATAATAACTGTTTACACAGCATTTACATTGTATTAGGTATTAAAAACAATCTAGAGATGTTGTAAAGTATTCAGGAGTATGTTTGTAGGTTATAAGCAAATGATACATCATTTTATACAAAACCTTGAGCATTTGAAGATACTTGTACCTGTGGGAAGTTCCAGAAAAATCCCAAGCATATCAAGGGATGACTGTATAATGCATGTAATTTAAGAATAGCTGGGCAGTGGTGGTGCACGCCTTTAATTCCAGCACTCAGGAGGCAGAGCCAGGCGGATCTCTGTGAGTTTGAGGCCAGCCTGGTCTACAGAGCAAGATCCATGACAGGCACCAAAACTACACAGAGAAGCCCTGTTTCAAAAACAACAACAACAACAACAAAAAGAATAATATTAAAAAAATCAGGGGCTGGAGAGATGAGTTAGTAGTTAAGTACATTCTGCTCACACAGAGGACCCAGTTCAGTTCCTACACCCATAGGGTGGTTCACAACTACCTGTAACTCCAGCTCTAGGGAAAATCTGATGCCTTTGGCACCCAAGAGTACCTGCACACACATGAACATACCCATCACCTAGTTAAAAAAACAAAAACCTAGCTAACTGTGGTGGCGCACATCTTTAACCCCAGCACTACACAGAGGATGGGAAATAGGCTGTGTGGATCTACAATGCAAACTGGATCTCTTACCTGAAGCTCTGCTTCCAGGCCCAGCCGCCGGATAAATGGATCTGTGACATGATATCGCCGTTCAAAGCTCAGGGCACCCCGTTCCTGGAGGACAAAAACAAAGTTGTAGTTTCTTTGATTCAGTATTATTTAATATCTATCTTTCTTTTTTAAAATTTATTTTATGTGAATGGATGTTTTGTCTTCATGTACATCTGTGCACCATGTGCATGCCTGCTGTCTGAAGGTCAGAAGAGGGTGTTGGATCCCCTGGAACTGGAAATGTAGATGGCTGTGAACCACCACACAGACGCTGGGAATCAAACCCAAGTCCTCTGGAAGAACAGTTAGTGCTTAAACACACTGAGCCACCTCCAATCTCCAATATATCTAACTTCTCAATATTCAACCATATGCCGGCACAATAAGAAACAGAAAAGGGCCGGGCAGTGGTGGCGCATGCCTTTAATCCCAGGACTCAGGAGGCAGAGCCAGGCGAATCTCTTGTGAGTTCAAGGCCAGCCTGGGTTACCAAGTGAGTTCCAGGAAAGGCACAAAGCTACAAAGAGAAACCCTGTCTCGAAAAACCAAAAAAAAAAAAAGAAAGAAAGAGAAAAGATAACAAAGAATTGAAAAAGAAAACAAACAAAAAACAGGGAATGTTTGCATAGTTCAGATGGAAGGGCATATCTTTAGGATATACATTGTAAGGGCACACATATACATATACAAAAATGGCCTACTTGATACTGAGCCTCTAAAAAATAGTTCCTTGTCTTTAAGGACCACCCACTCCAATAAAATCCCCAAAGACCTCATAAAAACAAGCCGAAAAGGATTCAATGACACAAGGTAAAATAGACAAACACACAGACTAATGTACACCAAGCACCTGGTTCCTATCAGGGCATCTATTACACTCAGCTCATCCAGTTCATCCACATGAAATTCTATGTATCAAATGCTACATAATTCTATTTTTGAAAACAGGGTCTCATTATGAAGCCCTAGCTGGAACTCATTAGGTAGCTGAAGCTAGCCTTGAACTCACTGAGATCCACGTGCTGAGGGCTGAGATTAAAGGTATGCACCACCACATCCCACTGGCTGCCATGCAATTTAATTTCTTTAGTTTAAAAGAGTTCTAGCACTTAACTTTTCACTTAACCATCACTTAACACAAACAGCAGAGCTCAGGCAAACAATGACGAGTCTTCAGGGGGTCCCACTACTCAGGGCAATGGACCAGGAAGCCTCCGGCTCCAGCTTGGGGTTCCGACCAGAGGCACGACGCCATGCTTGAAACTCTTATCAGCTTCTACGGCTCCCTTACAGGAGTCTCCCTGGAGCTCTCACTAACTGAACTCAAGTGCCCAGTCATTCATTCAGCTCTCAGGCATCGCTGCCTTTTACATGCGAACTGCAGAGGACAGGCTACAGTGCAGGGGAGCCTCAAGGAGAACCCCTCACGCCGTACTCAGACTGACTGCCTTAGGTTCTAGCATGTCTGCACCTTAGCAGCTGGAGCAGTGAGGAGGCCGTTACTCACACTCTTGTGTGCACCCCACACTGACGGCTTCTCTACACTGACAGCTCACCGTCCTACAAGAATCTTAGCAATGGCGGCACAAACACGGAGACGGGGAGCCTCCATGAATTACTTGAAAAAATTCGAGGAGACAGGACACCTTGATTCTATCCTCAGTCTGCTGCTAGCAAGCTATGTGACTTTAGGTAAGTCCACCACTCTAGATCTGGCTTTTTGTTTGTTCTGGTTTTTTTTGTTTGTTCGTTTGTTTTTTTTGGGGGGAGGGTATCTTTAAATGAGACTATAGGGCATTGGTTCTCAACCTGTGGGTCCCAACCCCTTGGGGGTGGAATGATCCTTTCACAGGGGTTTCCTGAGACCATGGAAAAACACAGATATTTACACGGTAGAACCACTCTGCCTAGGACAGGAGAGAACACCGAAGAGAACATTCCATCAGAAGAGCAACACAAGCCTTGGTGGCTCCAGAGCAGGGGTTCTCAACCTATGGGTCTCGACTCCCTTAGGGATTGCCTAAGACCATCGGAAAACAGATACGATGCACAGCAGTAGCAACATTACAGTCATGAAATAGCAACAAAAATAATTTTATGGTTGGGGTCACCACAGCGTGAGGAACTGTATTAAAGGGTTAGGAAGGTTGAGAGCAAAGGGCCTAATGCACTGGTTCAGTGGTCTGGGCTGCGCTCACCTTGATTTGCCTACGAATGAGGTCTCTAGTTATGTTGACTTTTGCCATCTTCTCTTAATGGTTCAGCAGAAGGAAGCTACAGAAGGATCTTCAAGACCCTTGCACATTCCAGCCAAGCCCAGGTCCACAAGACAAGCATTTAATTACCTGCAAGGCAAACAAAAAGCACCATCAAGCCTTGGGAAATGGAGTAAGGCACCTTCACAAGCCTGATCCCACTCCTCACACAGCCCACTAGCCCGCCCTCTCAGTCATGGATGCCTCGGTGGGCTGAAGAAGGCCCGAGTGAGTAAAGATGGAGAGTGCAGCCACTCATGGCCACAAGGAGCACTGAGCCACTCATGACCACAGGGAGCACTGAGCCACTCATGACCACAGGGAGCACTGAGCAAGCACCTGGGGAGTCACGATGCCTTAGCAGGAATGGCTGTGGACACAGGGTGGAAGATGGTAGTATGTTCTAAGTCAACAGGGCACAAATGTCAGTGTCCACTTGTCCCATGACACCTGCAGCCAACTATCTGAACTATCACACTGTAGATCTGAGACCCTCAACTGGACAACCGAATCAGTACCATAGACAGTTTCCCCAAATCAAAGACAGAGAACTGACACATGGAAGCTCCTGGAGTGGATGAGGAAGCTCCACGCTCCTTTCCATCCTTTGTAAAATCCTTTATAATAAATCAGTAATAGCTTTATTACTACGGTTACTACTATTAGCAGCGGGCATATGCATGTGGAGACAGAGATCTCTTTGTGGAACTGGTTCTCCTTTCTCCTTCCAGCTTTATTTGAGTTTAAGGATCCAATACAGGTAGGTGGCCAGGCTTCGGTGGCAGGAGTTTACCTTTGAGCCATCTCACCAGCTCCAGTATTTTTTTTTCTTTTTTTTTTTTCTCTGTAATGAACGGCTTCGGCTGTTCTGGAACTCGGATCTGTAGACTAGGCTGGCCTCGAACTGAGAGATCCATCTGCCTCTACCTCCTGAGTGCTGGGATTAAAAACATGTGCTGCCACCACCATCTGGCTCCAGTAATTATTTTTAATTTAAAAACATTTGCCGGGTGGTAATGGCTCACCCCTTTAATCTCAGTACTCAGGAGGTAGAGGCAGGTGGATCTCTGTGAGTTCAAGGCCAGCCTGGTCTACAGAGCAAGTTCCAGGATGCAGACAGAGAAACCCTGTCTCAAAAAACAAACAAACAAAAAATTAAATGTTATGTGTAGGAGTACTTTGCCTGCATGTATGTCTGTGCATTATGTGCATGTCTGTGAAGTCCAGAAGACGCCGGGTCCCCTGGAACTGGAGTTCTGAACTGCTGCCATGTGGATGCACAGTATCAAACCCGGGTTCTCTGGAGGAGCTCTTAATCACTGAGCAATCTCTCCAGACCTAGCTAGAATTTTTTTAAAAAATTCATTTTCCTATTTTAAATTCTGTATGTGGTTTCTGTGTAGGCATGTGAACATGAGTGCAGGTTCCAGCAGAGGACAGAGAAGTCAGATCTCCTCGGAACTGGAGTTACAGACAGTTGTCATCGATGTGGGGCTTGCTGGTAATCAAGCCAGGGTCCCCTGGACAAGCAATACCTGCTCTTTACCGTGGAACCATCTCCCCAGCCCCTAGTAAAAACACTTTTTGAGATTTATTAATTTTTTTAAATCTAAGGATTTTTTTTATTAATTTTCCCCCCAGCCTGATCACTGTTTCCCTTCCCTCCCCCCCCATCCACTCATTTTTGTTTTTTGTTTTTTTTCCTTCAGAAAAGTGAAGGCGTCCCATGTATATCAGCCAGCCACGGCATATCAAGTTGCAGTAAGATTAGGCACCTCCTCTCCTATTAAGGCTGGATGAGACAACCCAGGAGGAGGATAGGGTCTCAGAGCAGACAGGCAGTAGAGTCAGAGACAGCCCCTGCTCCCTCTGTTAGGAGTCCCTCAAGAAGACCAAGCTATACAACTGTCACATATGTGCAGAGAGCCTAGGTCAGTCCCATGCAAGCTCTCTGGTTGGCAGTTCAGTCTCTGTGAGCCCCTGTGAGTCCAGGTTAGTTGATTCTGTGGGTTTTCTTGTGGTGTCCTTGACACAGTAAAAGTTTTTTTTTTTAAAGAATGGTAAGTAAATGTGTGATGACCATGCCCAAGATTCAACAGAAATTCCTCAGGGCTGGAGAGATAGCTCAGTAGTTAAGAGTACTGACTGCTCTTCCAGGGGACCCGGGTTCAAATCCCAGCTCCCAAATCCACATGGGAGCTCACAACTGTCTGTAACTCTAAGATCTGACACCCTCATACAGACATACATGTCCCCCCCCAAAAACAAACAAACAAACAAACAAACAAAAAAAGCCAGGCGGTGGTGGCGCACACCTTTAATTCCAGCACTCGGGAGGCAGAGCCAGGCGGATCTCTGTGAGTTCGAGGCCAGCCTGGTCTACAAAGCAAGTTCCAGGAAAGGTGCAAAGCTACACAGAGAAACCCAGTCTCAAAAAACCAAGAAAAAAAAAAAAAGACATTCATGCAAGCAAAACACCAATGTACATAAAATAAGAATAAATAAATTAAAAAAAAAAAGAAAATTTCCTCTTCAGTATCTGGACGGTTTAGCCTTGGCCCCATCACCTCTGATAGCTATTCCTATACCATCTAACTCTGTTTAAAGAGTAAGCAATGCAATTCTTTAACATACGGCAAAAGGAAAGAATACAAATGCAAAAAGAAAATTGAAGTATATTCATCACAGATTTTGTAGCAGGAAAAAACCCCACACAAGTTCTCAGTATTGGCAGTCTGTATTGCCATTGACATCACAGAGAGATCAGAAATGATAATCACAGGTCATCGAAACGGCTCAATGTGTAAAGGTTACTTCCCGCCAAGACTGACAACCTTAATTAAATCCCTGGGAACCACATGACAGAAAGAGAAATGATTCCAGCCAGTACATGTGCAACCACGCACATATATACACTCCTCACATAAAATGAAGGCAGTATAAAGTGTTTTAAAAAGAAATAATGACCATGAAGGAAAAACACCTATGCTATGTGCAGCCTTAAACAAACACTATACCTCAGCTATGATTAAAAATGAAATACAGCTACTTTGGAGGTTATGACTTTTGCACTCTACTTTTCAAATGTTCTCAACCTCTGGGACAGGACCCACTTAGGGGGTTGCAGATCAGATATCCTACATATCAGATATTTGCATTACATTCATAACAGTAGCAAAATTAGTTATGAAGTAGCAACAAAATAATCTGATGGTCAGGGGTCCCCACAACATGAGGAACTGTATTAAAGGGTCGCAGCATTAGGAAGGTTGAGAACTGCTGCCCTAGAGGATGAAGGAAAGGAAGGGGGAAGGAGGGGAGGATGGTATGTTAGCCAGAGATCGGTATTCAGTAGCTTCCTCTTATCGCTTTACCTCTTTTTTTGAATATAGGATCTCTCACTGCGTGGGCGGACTAGCTGCCCAGAGAACTCCAGTGACTCCCCAGTGCTAGGATTCCTGGTGGGTACTACCACGCCTGGGTTTCTGGTGACAGGAACTTAAGAGCCCTCTGCTTTCATGGGCCAGCACTTAACAACCAAACCACGCCTCTACTCATCAAGGCACGTTTAGTTTTAATAGGGGTAGGGATAAAACCCCAAAAGTTGTTTATGGTTTGTAGTGGCCTTTTTTGGAGGGGGAGTTCAAGACATGATCTGACTATGTAGCCCTGGCTGCCCTGGAACTACGTAGATCAGTCTGGCCTCAAATCCACAGAAATCGGCTTGTCTCTGTCTCTGCCTCTAGAGGTGTACGCTAACATGCCCAGCTTTAATACCTTTTCAGTAATCTGCCAGAGTTGGGGGGGGGGGCTTCTGAGGAGAGATTACTGAGGCAGCAAAGCAAGAAAGGTTCCAGCAGCAGCTTAGGAGAAGCCAGATTGATGATGTAGACCTGGAATTCCAGCTAACTGGAAGGCTGCTGTAAGAATCAGGTCCCAGTACTCGGGAGGCAGAGGCAGGCAGAGGCCAGCCTGGTCTACAGAGTGAGTTCCAGGACAGCGAGGGCTATTCAGAGAAACCTCATATTGAAAAGAACTCTGAGGTCAATGCCTGTCCAAAGTCACAGAGTGAGTTCAAGGCCAGTCTAAGTAACTTAGTGAAGCCCTATTTCAAAAAAGAAAAATGGGTGGGGTGGTAGAGCATGCCCAAGGCCCTGGCTTCAACCACAGCATGGCAAAAAGCTATTAAGTACATTATTGTCATTTTGGTTGTATGTTTGTTTTTCCAAGACAGGGTTTTCTCTGTGTAGCTCTGGCTGTCCCAGAACTTGCTCTATAGACCATGCTGGCCTCAAACTCACAGAGATCTGCCTGCCATTGCCTTCCAAGTGCTGGGATTAGAGGCGTGCACCTCTACCACCCAGCTTCCTGTTGTCATTTTAAACATAAGCAAACAGATTCATGGACATGTAACAGTTTCCCAGTGTCACCTGGCCAATAAACTGGAGCTAGTATAGGAAGGAACTCAAGCCCAAGCCTGTATGACTCAAAGCCCATGTTCTTAATTACAATGGCATATTCTTTACCAGAGTAATGGCCACCATGAGAACCCAAAGAACCAACTAAATCACAACGACTTATTCATTAGTTTCCTCTGCAGCATTAACCAGTGTTTAACATGGAGAATATTGAGATAAAAGACACAGCACTTACAATCAAGCTCAGGACTAAGACAAATGGTTTTAGTTAAGATTGATGTGTGGCTTCAAAATGCAGAAAGAAACGAAGTGGAGAAAGGAAATCAGACACACAGGAAACCAGTCAGTCAGGAGGTAAAATAAAAATACAGATTTAAGGGCTGGAGAGATGGCTCAGAGGTTAAGAGCACTGCTTGCTCTTCCAAAGGTCCTGAGTTCAATTCCCAGCAACCACATGGTGGCTCACAACCATCTGTAATGAGATCCGGTGCCCTCTTCTGGCCTGCAGAGATATGTGCAGACAGAACACTGTGTACATAATAAATAAGATTTCAGATTTAAACCTGTTAAATTCGATATAACTAATACCTACTTAGCATTTTAATGAACATTTCTGCTCCATCCTGAGAAGAAATAGTAACATACTAGAAAACTGTCCTGGAATCCAGCCTGGCTTTTCTCAAGGAAACAAAGACTCAGTGCCTTTCCACAAAGTTCTGTAGGCGTATCTAACTAGATAAAAGATTTACAGAGGAAGAAATGCCTTTAAATCTACCAAGGGGCACAACTAGTTTTATATTTCCATCCAAAGTCTCTCTACCATAAAGAATTAGATCAACAAATCAAAACTTACTTCACAATGAGAAGATAACGTCATGGCCAACTTCTAACTGCTACTTCAATGAGCATTCTTGACAGTCAACAGGTCAGATACAGAAGCTTGGGAATGGGGGTGAGACTGACATACTGCAGCGACACACACGACCACAGAGAAGATGACACCAACGGGGATTCTCTCTCAGATGCAATATGCAAATCATGTAATGGCCAAATTAATAATTTCAAGAATTTTAGCACAAGAATTTTAATGAGCTGGACTTGGAAAGATAAACTGAATCTTACTTACACTAATTTATTCGTACATCTTAGAAGCAAGCCCAGAAGACAGGACATCAACCAGGGGGAAGAACATGACTATGTGGAGCCACTAGAAAAGGAGAACATGTCCTCCTCCTCCTCACTCTGAGGCGGGGTGCTGAGCGCCACACCCCGACTTTCACACTTGGAACTGGAAGAGCATTGAGAACTAACTTGTTTATAGAAAACGAAAGCTCAGGAAAGACTTTCTCTAGCTAGAGGACAAAGGTTTTCAGGGTATGATCTGTAATTAGGATGCTATAGGCAGCCCTAACAGACATTCATGAGGAGGAGAAAGTGAATTGTCTGACCCAGGCCAGCACAGAGGAAAACACAACTTAATGTTCTAACAGAAATACGAGCTGAGCTGCTGTGCGGACGGACGGACGGACGGACGGACGTCACACCTCTCTGAAGGTATTCTCCCATGGACCTAAAATCACTAGCGTGGCACCTTTAACCCCATCCTGCCTGCAAGTTTTTCTAGGAAACTTTCTTCCTCCCGAGGATAGCACTAACAAGAAACTAATATTCAGGACCAGCACAGCAAAATGGCTCAGCGGCAAAAGCACTTGCCAAGCAAACCTGGAGCTTAAATTCGATTCCTAGAACCCATGTATAACATGAAAGGAGAAATCCGACTTCATGAAGTGTTTCTCTGACCTCCATACACACTGTGGCATGTATACACCCACATATATAATCATATACATACTAACTACTAAATAAAAGAAAAGAATTAACAGCTGGCTTTAGAGGGGAAAAATCTACTCATAATGCAAAGGGTACCAACAATGTAAGAGGTGGCTGGTGAGCCTTAGAGTAAGGAAAAGCCACGGAAATTACCCATCTGGAACCAGGGCTAAGTGTTAACATGCAAACATAGAGAAAAACCCCATTTCATGTTGGCCAGAGTCCTTTGTCTGCCTGGACAATGTAGCAGAAAAAATAACAACACAAAATGGATTTTATCAATGTAACACCTTAGGGCTGGAGAGATGGCTCAGTGGTTAAGAGCACTGGCTGTTCTTCCACAGGACCCTGGGTTCAGTTCCCAGCACCCACATGGCAGCTGACAACTGTCTGTAACTCCAGCTCCAGGAGATCCAACACCCTCACAGAGACATACATGTTGGAAAAACACCAATTCACATAAAATAAAAATAAATAAATCATGCACCTGGGCATGAATTCCAGCTCCCTCAATGTGCCAAGAAGACAAGATACTTCACATGAGGTCCAATTTGCACATCTGTAAAATGGGAACGGGGTAGGTATACCTTCCTCAGTGTGAGGAACAAATAATGAAATAAGTATGCGTACTCAACAGTGCCTGGGACACAGCAGATGCTCAACAAATGAGGTAAATGTGAATTTGAAGGGTCGGTAGGTCCTGTGACACATGTCTGGTAGCACAGGTCACACTTCTCTATCAAGAAGGAAGCTGACGCCGGGCGGTGGTGGCGCACGCCTTTAATCCCAGCACTCGGGAGGCAGAGCCAGGCGGATCTCTGTGAGTTCGAGGCCAGCCTGGTCTACCAAGTGAGTTCCAGGAAAGGCGCAAAGCTACACAGAGAAACTCTGTCTCGAAAAAACTGGAAAAAAAAAAAAAAAAAAAGGAAGCTGACATTGGGCATCCCATCACACAGCATGGTGTCCTTACTGATAGCTTTAAGTCGGGAGATTAGAAGGGAAATTGTAACTTTGATTTAAAGAGGAAACAGGTAGATTGGAGACAGGTAGATTCTTGGAGCTTGGCAGCCAGCAGCCTAGACTATCTCAAAAAGTGGTATGGGGGGAGGGATACAACATGTGGTGAGTTGAGTCAGCAGGCAGAAGAGCTTGCCATGCAAGCCTGACCACCTGAGTATATCCCAGGGACCCACAGTGGAAGGAGAAAACCAACTCTCAGAAGTTGTCCTCTGACCCACTCACACAGTGGCATGGTTGTGACCCTACTCCCATGTATCACATATATACTCATGAAAAATTTAATCAAGTGGGCCACATCTGAGGTTGACCTCTTGCTTCCACACATAACTCAAAAGACACGTTCACACATACCCACAACACATGTGTGCACCCACCAACTCACTAACAAAAGAATAAACTTCTGAGAACATCCCGGTGAAAGATGATGTCATAGGACAGAACCCTGAAAACAGAAAGGAGAGATGGCAGGACAGAGAACAGCAAAGGGATGCGGGCTTTTCAACTGAAGCAGACTCACACAACGTAAGATGAATCATTTCCGAATACACAATTCAACGGTACCCAGTACACACTGTTGTGCAACCACCACCCCTGGCTAGTTCCAGAACATGTGCATTACTCCATACCCCGCAGACAATGAGTTCCCATTTCCCCAGCATCCCCATTCTATCTCGACGGATCTACCTACTCCAGATGTTCCATTAACAATATATGGCCTTTCGTATATGGCTTCTTTCACTTACCATAATTTTATTTGAGATCCATTTTGTACTATCACTACTTCATTTCTATTTTACAGCTAAATAGTATTCCACTACATTGATATAGTGCATTATTTATCTACTGGCTGGTGTGAACAGTGCTGTGACTATCTGTGAAAAAGCCCCTGGCCAGGGATGTAGCTCAGGGATGCACAAGGACTGGAGCTCTTCATATAAAGTCCCTTTAAAACTCTTTCTAGCTGGGCAATGGTAGCACATGCCTTTAATCCCAGTGGGAGGCAGAGGCAGGCAGACCTCTGTGAGTTTGAGGCCAGCCTAGTCCAGAGTGAGTTCCAGGACAGGCTCTAAAGCTACAAAGAAACCCTGTCCCGAAAACCCAAAAAACAAACATGCAAAAAATTTTAAAAACAAACTTTCGAGCTATAGCAATTTTCAAAACATGGAATATGATTAATGAAACAGGAAAACCAGTATGAATCCACAGTTAAAACAACCAGATCTAAGACATACATGGCCACACTAGTCTTGGAGGGCGGGCACAAACTACCACAGTGGGCCTGGAAAGCTAGCACAGCAGGGAAGAGCGGGGGCTGCTCTTGCAGAGGACCTGACTTAGTTCCCAGCACCTACACTGGGGTGCCTCACACCTACCTATAACTCCAGTCCTAAGAGAATCAAGGAGCATCTACGCTCCTCACATGTCCACAGGCACATACATATAATTAAAAAAATTTTAAAAAACCAAAAACTAAAGCCAGGCAGTGGTGGCGCACGCCTTTAATCCTAGCACTCGGGAGGCAGAGGCAGGCAGATCTCTGAGTCTGTAGCCTGGTCTACAGAGCAAGTTCCAGGACAGCCAAGGCTGTCTCTGTCTTCAAGAAACAAACTAATAAACAAAAAAATAGTTGAACTATAAATTTTCTGTCAATACATTTCTGGCATGTGAATATCTCAACTATTAAAAAAAAAAAAAGGCTGTCAAACTCTCTGTTTCAAAATCCCACCTCAAAAAGAAAAGCTGGTCTTAACTTTTCCTGTCTCCTCCCTTGAACTGTGGATTTCCTGCTTCTCTTCCTTCAAGGCCAGCTCTTAACCGACTCAACTCGTAATGTTCCCAAGTCTGACTGAACTGTAAGCTGCCAGTAACTACTCAATAAACAGCGTGCTAGCTGTGTACACAATGCGTTATGGCTATCAAAGTACCTTTGTTCACGCTTTTAATTAGCTTCACACGCCTTTTGCTTCACAACAATCCCATGAGGAAGCCATAAAGCTATTAGCATCCCCACTTAAGGAAGACTGAAGCACACCCTATGTGCTGAGGAAGGACCACTGGTCTGGAGTCCTATGCCCTCGGTCAGCCTCGGCCTTAATTGATAAGAACTGAAGACACTGCACTCTGCCAGACTCTTCCTCCATCTTTAAATGAGAAGTAAAGCTGGGAGTGGTGGTGCACAGCTGTAAAACCAAGGCAGAGATCAGGCCAGCCTCAGTAACGGTGAGTTGGAAGCTAGCCTGGGCTACATGAGATTTATCTTAGTTTTCTATTGCTATGACAGGACACCATGACCAAGACAACTTAGAAAGAAAGCATGTGGCCGGGCGGTGGTGGCGCACGCCTTTAATCCCAGCACTCGGGAGGCAGAGCCAGGCGGATCTCTGTGAGTTCGAGGCCAGCCTGGACTACCAAGTGAGTCCCAGGAAAGGCGCAAAGCTACACAGAGAAACCCTGTCTCGAAAAACCAAAAAAAAAAAAAAAAAAAAAAAAAAAGAAAGAAAGAAAGAAAGAAAGCATGTGATTTGGTGATTTGGTGATCATGGTTCCACAGGGCTAGAGTCCATGATCATCACCACAGCGGCAGGCAGGCAGGCATAGTGCCGGAGCAGTAGCTAAGAGTTTACATCTTGATCCACAGGTACAAGGCTGAGAGCATTAACTAGAAATGGCATGGGCTTAATTAACGCCCACCCCCAGTGACACACTTCCTCTAACAAGACCTCCTGATCCTTCCAAACAATTCCAACTGGGGACCAAGTACTCAAATCTATGAGCCTACTGGGGGTCATTCTCATTTAAACCATCACAAGACCCTCTCTAAAGAAAAGAAGTAAAGAAAAGGGGGTGGCAGGCAGGATGGTCAATGAGTTAAGGGCACTTGCCACCTTGTATGATGACCTGAGTTCTATTCCTGGTACCCACGAGGTGAAAGAACAGGACAAAGTTCCACAGCTGTGCATACACACACGCGTGCACACACAAAAAATAAATAAGAGGCAGACTCGGAGACGAGCTACAAAACCACTTCCAACAACTGTTGATTCGCAGGGAGCACTGCAGCTTAGCTGCAGAAGGAAGATGGTACCTCAACCACAGGTACTCACTCCCAGTCCTCCAGACACGCCCTCTTCCACAATATGGAGGTACCTCCAGCCCAAGTGACAATTGACCCCTTTCAACATTGTGAATTGTGCAAGAGATACATGCAAGTCGTCTTTCCTTCTGCTTGCGGGGAGTCCCTACTGGAGCAACCCCACAGAGGGAACGTGTACGGCATTTTTCTTTTTGAAGATTTCTGTATTTATTATGTATAGAGTGTTCTGCCTGCACGTATCCCTGCAAGCCAGAAGAAGGCACCAGATCTCATTACGGATGGTTGTGAGCCACCACGTGGGTGCTGGGAATTGAACTCAGGACCTCTTGAAGAGCAGCCAGTGCCCTTAACTGCTGAGCCATCTCTCCAGCCCCTGTACGGCATTTCTAAGACTCAGTTTCCTCTGCAGGTTAACCAGCGATGGGAGAATACATGTGTAAAAGTTCTGAAACAGAGCTGCTAAATGATAATCACTCAGCATTCCAAACAGCTTACAAGTGTTATCTCAGACCCCTCATAGCAATCCCACAAGACAGGTGTTATTCTTATCCCAGATGCAGGATCTGAAGCACAGGAAAGTTAATTTTCCACAGTCACTAAGTTATTAAATGGGAATCAACCTAGCCTCACACCAGACCCAGGCTACTGGCCATAAAACAACTATTTCTATGATCTTTAATCAGACCACATCCAAACAGGTGCCTAAAATGAATTTCATCTCTTACCATTCTTTAGAGCTAGCCTAGGAGGCAAAATTACCTTGGCTGGGGTGTAGCTTACCAATAAAGAACCTGCTTAGAACATGTAGAACCCTGGTTCAATCCCCGGTACCAACACTTCCAGAAAAAAAAAAATTATTTTGGCTTTGCTAGTTTTAAACACAAATTTAGCCAGGTAGTGGTGGCACACGCCTTTAATCCCAGCACTCGGGAGGCAGAGGCAGGTGGATCTCTGAGTTCAAGGCCAGCCTGGTCTTCAAAGTGAGTTCCAGCACAGTTAGGGCTACATGGAGAAACCCTGTCTCGAAAAACCAAAAGAACAAACAAACAAACAAACAAAAACCAAACAAACAATAAACGCCGTATTTAAAGAGTACTACTTCAGGCCTGATGTATCAACACATGCTTGTTCCCCAGCACTCAGAAGGACAGAGGCAGGAGGATCATTAGTTTGCAGCTGTCCTAGGTTACCCAGTGAAATGCTGCCTCTAAAAAGAAAAGGCTGGCACAGAGGTGCAGGCCCACAGCCCCAACATTAGGTGGCGGAGGCAGAAGATTGTGGTTTTGAGGGCTCATTAGGTTATATAGAAGGACCTGTCTCAAAAGGGTGAGGATCAGAAAGCATGCCACTTTAGGGTCATGGATAATTAATACAAGGACAGTTTTGTAGAAAGGGGCTTGTAGACTAGTCCTATCAGCAAAGAGCATCTCTGGAAACATCTGAGTCTCCTGGCTCACAGAATCCCATGGGAGACTGATAGCAGCTTTTAGCTTTTTCTGTAGAGGTCTATCCAAAGAAATGCCTGTCTGGGAAGCATTTAGCAAAAACTCACCCTGACATTTCCTCTGCCTGAATGGGCATTTTCCCCAAGTTTTCAGAACTTTGCTTTTCATTAGCCAGTCTGCCTTCTGTTGGGCCATATCAACATACCATAAGGCAGTAGAAGAGAGCAAAGAGGAAAAAGGAAGCATGTTTTGATCATGCTGTCCTCTCTCAAGGTTTATGAGCATTTTGTCTTGGATTTGGTCTTTAATCTGTGCCTTTCCGAATGAATCCTGCTGCAATTCCTGCCTCCTGCGGGGAAGTTACTCAAGTCCCACCCTCTAACTCCAGTCTCCAGAAAGGCCAAAGGAAAGTAAGGTGATGGCCTTGGCAATACTCCCTTTACAGCTGTTCTACATCCAGATGTGGGACTCAAGAGGGAACCAGGTGAGCCACCAGCACCCATACACGAAGGCTTGGACTGAAGAAGCTTCCTAAACAGCCTGGCTCCCATTCTGAAAAACATTCCCTAAAGGTTCACCAACAAGCAGTTTTATTCTGCTTGAAAATAGAACGGAGGGTTGTAAATAGAAGTAAAAGTTTACAGGTTCTGGTCCTAACACTGCTTAAGAGTCACTGGGTAACTCCCTGGCCAAGGTCCTAGTCTGCTCCCTACCCCCACTCCAAGAAAATGGGGCTAATCCCTCCCTTGATGGCTACAGGGAGGATTAAGGGTCATTATTCTTGGGATCCAGCTCTGGCACAGCTCTAGCAGTTGTGAGCCTGTTTACCCTAAAAGAAGGTATTTAATATAAGAACACAAACAGTGACCCTTGACCCTCACTCTTAAGAATGTCTGGAAATTCTCTATTCTTCCCCTCCTTCCTTTAGCAGTACCACAGCCTGGCCAGGACCTACTTCAGGTGCTCTACCACCGGGCTACATCCCCAGCCCTTTCTCAATGTTTTCTTCTGAAAGCACCAGGTTGCCCAGGCTGGTTTTGAACTCCCTCTAGAACCCAAGCAGGCCTTAAATTTTCAGTCCTCCCAGATCAGCCTCTCAAGCAGCAGGGACAAGAGGCTTGTACCACCAGCCTTGGCTGACAACTACTTGAAGCCAGCCCCTCTTACCTCTGACCTGCTGGTTGTATCCTTCCCTTACTCAGGTTTCAAGGTTTCAGGTCTCGCTCACTAATGCCATGAAGCTTGAGTCTGAAGCTCTTACTAAGACTACAAAGAACTAGCCCAGGCTTTCAGGGTTCCTCCGTACAGGCCTGCATTCACCCTGAGGAAGCCAATAGAGTTGTACTCCTTTATGCACAAGCCTGGCTCCTGAGGCAGACCAGGGAGGTCCAGGGCAAAGCACATACTGTCTTTTGGTCCCCATCAACACTTTCACAAAGCAGGCACCTCATCAGCTCTTTTCAGAGGCCAGGAATGCATCTGTAGCTCGGAGAGGACTGTGTCACATAACTAACAGGAGGCCAACGTGGGTTCAGATGACAGCGCTCGGGCTGCGTAACCTCTAGTGTATACCCTGACTTGGTTGAACCGTTTCTTCAGGTAGGAATAATGATCCTGTCTGCCTTTCGGGGGAAAGGTGCTGATGGGACTAAGTGAGGTATTTGAGAAAAAGTGTCCAGTATAAAACAGAAAATCAATACATGTCAGCTTTTACAGATCAAAATGAAAGCAGTTGGATCGTTTCGCAGGGTAACAGTTTAAAATACCAAAAGACTGCTTAGTCCAATTACTTAAGCTTGAACCCTCTATCACATACTTGGAGTGGCAAGCCAGGAGTAGTGACTCTTGCCTTTAATCCCAGTTTAGGGAAGTAGAGGCAGGTGGATCTCTGAGTACTTGGAGGCTAAAATAAAAGATCCCGAGTTGATGGCCAGCCAGGGTTACATGGTGAAAGCCACCTTTGAACCCATCTCAAAAACCAAAGCGAAAGTGGTAACTAACGCTCCTGCTTACAGGGCAGTATGTTTGTGTTTTAGAAAGCTAAGTTCTACCAAGCATGGAAACACATGCCTGTACTTCCAGGACCGTGAGGCAGAGGCAGAGGCAGAGGCAGAGAGGCAGAGAGGCAGAGAGGCAGAGAGGCAAAGAGGCAGAGGCAAAGGCAGAGGCAGGGCTTGCCCATGAGTTCAAGGCCAGCTTAGTCCACCCAGTCAAGCCAGCTGTCTCAGAGAAGGGTGGGTGGGGCCTGGAGACACCGTTTAATTGGTACAGTGTTTGCCTATCCTGTAGAAGGCCATGGGTTTGATCCCTGGCACCTAATAGAACTATGGTGACATTTGTCTATAAGACCAGCATTAAAGAGGTAGAGGTAAGAGGATCAGAAGTTCAAGGTAGGCTGGAATATAGGAGACTCTGTGCATCCCCTCACCCCTACCCTCCTGGCAAAAAAAAAAAAAAAAAAAAAAAAAGCCTAATTTTCTCCAATCAAATGAAGCCAACTCCCCGAGATCTGTCCTTTAATCCTCAAGCTACCTGTGGAGTGCTGAGGAAGTCCAGTCCCTCTCCGGTAACAATCTGAAGACAAGTATCGTGTTCCCATACTCTCAGCCTTAACTTCAACTCTTCCCCACATCAGGACCACAGAGCACACAGGGCACTCCAGGCTCGCCTCTTAACCAGCTGTGTGAATTAAACAAGTCTTTCTTTCTTGTTTTGGATTTTGTTTGTTTGTTTATTTGTTTGTTTTTTGAGACAGGGTTTCTCTGTGTAGCCCTGACTATCCTGGACTGCGCTCTGTATACCAGGCTGGCCTTGAACTCAGAGATCTGTCTGTCTCTGTTTCGAGGGCTGGGGTCAAAGGCAGGCACCACTCGACTTAAACAAAGTTTTGTTAAGTCTCCAAATCTGTGACTTCATGTGCATAATAAGGGAAAATAATTCTCCCCTCAGGAGACAGCCCTAATATTAATTAGCTGCTGGGGGTGGTGGTGCACACTTTTAATCCCAGCACTCAGGAGGCAGAGGCAGGTTCGAGGCCAGCCTGGCTTAAAAAAGAATATTAACTAGAACCAAGTCCACCGATACATGTCAGTCATTTTTAAAGATATAACCAGTTAGTGTGTATCTGTCAAAGTAGGCTAATCAGGATTACACGTAACACCAAGGTTCTGGTTTCTGGTGGTGACCATAAGGACCTGGGTTTCTTAAGACATGTCAGCTAAGAAAGCACAGTTCACCAGTTCACCAGGGTCTCACCACCTATGCAGCAGACCAAACATGTACTGGAGACTCTGAAAAGGGAAGAAGGAAAGAAGAAACAGGGTAAGACATTAAGCCACTGGCCCAAAAAAAGGCCAAGTATCACCACATTACATGTTGTCTAGTGCTGTCTCTGAGATTCAGAACTGTACATGTAGCACAACGCTTTCTAGTTTAAAAAAGAAATAAATAGTGGTTAAGAGCACTGACTGCTCTCCCAGAGGACCTGGGTTCAATTCCCAGCACCCACATGGAAGCTCACAACTGTCTGTAACTCCAGTTCCAGGGGATCTGGCACCCTCATATATGTAGGCAAAACACCAACACACATAAAATAAAAATAAATAAATTATTTTAAAAGAGAAATACTGCTGGGAGTGGTAGTGTGTGCCTCTAATTCTGGCACTGAAGAGACTAAGGCAGGAAGCTCGCCATGAGTTCTAGGGTACTTGAGCTACACAGTGAGTTCCAGCACAGCATGGGCTCTGTGAGGCTCTGTCTTGAAAAATGTCTCTTCAGTTATGTCCTTTTGGTCCTGAAGCCCAGGGTATGAAAACACCATACAGAGATGCTCAATGTGTCGATAGGAAATTCTTTCCAACTAAACAATGGCCAGTTGCCTTGCTTCTTCCCATTAAGGGCTCACACTTAAGAGTCTGACTGTCTTGGAACTGCACTTGGAACTTCAAAACAAGTTTGAGAAGTTTTATTTTTCTTATTGTGTGGATATGTGAGTGTGAGCACCATGTGGAGGCCAGAGGGCCACTTCTGGAGATCTGGTGACTGAGCTCAAGGTTGTCAGGCTTGCCACAAGCACCCTCACCAGCTAAGCCACTCCACTGGTACAAATTTGGACTTTTGAACTATGTTGAGATTTGGAGAATTCTTCGAGGTGGACTAGGACTAAATGTATTTCGCATTACAAAAAGATCATGAGTCTGTGGGGGTCAGGGGTGGAATGTTATGCAAAAGAAAAAGCCCCGGGCTGGAGAGATGGCTCAGAGGTTAAGAACACTGGCTGTTCTTCCAGAGGTCCTGAGTTCAATTCCCAGCAACCACATGGTGGCTCACAACCATCTGTAATGAGATCTGGTGCCCTCTTCTGGCCTGCAGGGATACATGCAAACAGAACACTGTATACATAATAAATAAAATCTTTAAAAAAAAAAAAAAAAAAAAAAAAGAAAAAGCCCCTACAGGTTCACATGTCAAATGCTTTCTCCGCAGCCAGTGGCACTGTTTTGGAAGGTCATGAAACTTTAGTGGGTGGGGCGTAACTGAGGAAGAGGTCACTGGGGGCCAGCAGCTTGAATGCTATCCCTATCCCATCTCCCTCCTCTTGCTCTGCTTTCTGTTTGCCATGAGACGAAAACCTCGTCACTTACTCGTGCCACCATGGAGCAAGCAGCCATGGACTGGACACCGGGAAACCAGAAGCCAGAATAAGGCTTTCCTGTTTAAATGGGGAAATGCCACTTGTGACAGCTCCCAAACTGTCCAAATACTGTAAACACCGCCATCGTGATCAGTGTGTCAGTCTCTCCTTCCTCTGGGGAAG